>NW_028319539.1:0-92500 GCF_062004578.1 Staurois parvus | reverse complement strand
TGAGGAAGAACCTGAAGCGTGTAGTCATCAACCGTCAACCTCACATGACCCAGACTTTCTTCCATCCACACCCACTGAACCACACCTCATTACACAAGTGGAATTGAGCGATCTTATCAGAGACCTGGATCTTCCGAAGAACAAGGCAGAGCTTTTGGGGTCAAGACTACAACAGTGGAATCTCATAGCAAGTGATGTTCGTACGTCTTTCTACCGTCATCGTCAGAAAGATCTGATCCCATTCTTCGTCCAGGAAGGTGATATTGCTGTATGTAACAATGTTCATGGTTTAATCTCAGCCATCGGCGTATGCTATGATCCCGATGAGTGGAGGCTGTTCATTGATGCTTCAAAGGCGAGTCTTAAAGCTGTTTTGCTCCATAATGGCAATCAGCTGCCGTCAGTTCCAGTTGCTTACGCAGTTTCAATGAAAGAAACGTATGAAAACTTGAAAGAGCTTTTAAGGTGCATCAACTATGATGAACATCAATGGTCGATTTGTGGTGACCTGAAGGTGATTGCTATCCTACTTGGACTTCAAGGTGGATATACTAAGTACTGCTGCTTCCTCTGTAAGTGGGACAGTCGTGCGAGAGAAATGCCCTATGCCAAAAGAGACTGGCCATTACGCCAGTCATTGCAGCCTGGAGAAAAAAATGTTAACTATCCAGCACTTGTAGACAGCAATAAGATCTTATTACCTCCATTACACATCAAGTTGGGATTAATGAAAAACTTTGTTAAGGCAATGGACAAGAATAAAGCAGGTTTCAAGTACCTGATTAGCAAATTTCCAGCACTTAGTGCTGCAAAAATAAATGAAGGAGTCTTTGTTGGGCCACAGATTCGTAAACTTATTCATGATGATGAGTTTCTTTCTCTGTTGCGTGGAAAGAAAAAGGCTGCCTGGACAGCATTTGTATCAGTGACATCAAATTTTCTTGGAAACAATAAAACACCAGACTACAAGAAAGTGGTAGAAAAACTCATCCAGACTTACAGAAATCTGGGTTGCAACATGTCTCTAAAAATTCATTTTCTACATTCGCATTTGGATTTTTTCCCACCAAACTGTGGAGCAGTGAGTGATGAACACGGAGAGCGCTTCCATCAAGACATTGCAGCTATGGAAAGAAGATATCAAGGTAAATGGAGCCCATCAATGCTTGCTGACTATTGCTGGACAGTTGTAAGAGATAGCCCTTTCCTCGAACAAGAGAAAAGCCAAGAGAAGCAAAACCGACACAAACTGAAGACAAAACTAGTGAGAATCCTAAGTATTAAAATGATTCAACTTAGCTTATGGCTATAATTTTTCTTGGTAATCCTATGCAATATATTATGCCATTTAGGCTTTGTTATGTAGTCAATATCACTTGCTTTATATTTGTGGAAAGACATCTATCCATATAATTATTGTGCATTATGTAGTCATTACGCCTATAGTAGAAAACTTTCCGTTTACAGAAAAATTGACAAATTTCATTGTTATATTTGAACTCAGAATGTGAAATTCATTAAGAAATGGATCCTTTTGTTTCCAAAACTGGCAAAAAATTAAAATTTGTTGAACAGTGTTATAGATAGATAGATAGATTATAGATAGATAGATAGATAATAGATAGATAGATAGATAGATAGATAGATAGATAGATAGATAGATAGATAGATAGATAATAGATAGATAGATAGATAGATAGATAGATAGATAGATAGATAGATAGATAGATAATAGATAGATAGATAGATAGATAGATAGATAGATAATAGATAGATAGATAGATAGATAGATAGATAGATAGATAGATAGATAATAGATAGATAGATAGATAGATAGATAGATAGATAGATAGATAGATTGATAGATAGATAGATAGATAGATAGATAGATAATAGATAGATAGATAGATAGATAGATAGATAGATAGATAATAGATAGATAGATAATAGATAGATAGATAGATAATAGATAGATAGATAGATAGATAGATAGATAGATAGATAGATAGATAGATAGATAGATAGATAATAGATAGATAGATAATAGACAGATAGATAATAGATAGATAGATAATAGATAGATAATAGATAGATAGATGATAGATAGATAATAGATAGATAGATAGATAGATAGATAAATAGATAAATAGATAGATAGATAGATAATAGATAGATAGATAGATAGATAGATAGATAGATAGATAAATAGATAGATAGATAGATAGATAGATAATAGATAGATAGATAATAGATAGATAGATAGATAGATAGATAGATAGATAGATAAATAGATAGATAGATAATAGATAGATAGATAGATAGATAATAGATAGATAGATAGATAGATAGATAGATAGATAAATAGATAGATAGATAGATAGATAGATAGATAGATAGATAATAGATAGATAGATAGATAGATAGATAGATAGATAGATAGATAGATAAATAGATAGATAGATAGATAATAGATAGATAGATAGATAGATAGATAGATAGATAGATAAATAGATAGATAGATAGATAGATAGATAGATAGATAATAGATAGATAGATAGATAGATAGATAGATAATAGATAGATAGATAGATAGATAGATAGATAGATAATAGATAGATAGATAGATAATAGATAGATAGATAGATAGATAGATAGATAGATAGATAGATAGATAATAGATAGATAGATAGATAGATAATAGATAGATAGATAGATAGATAGATAGATAGATAGATAATAGATAGATAGATAGATAGATAGATAGATAGATAGATAGATAGATAGATAATTATGAGAGAAGATATAGATTAGGAAGGAGGACATGGATTGGGAAAATGGGATGGGGGGATGGGGGGAGGAGGGGAGGGGGAGGGGGTTAATACTGGGGTAAATGGAAATATGTATATGTGAAATATTTTTGCAATTGAGTTGTTGTTCTTTTTGTATTGGAAAATGAAATAAAAGTTTAAATTAAAACAAAAAGTGGAAACGAGGGGACCACATGTACATATGTATTCACAGCCTTTGCCATAAAGAAAAAAAATTAAAAAGGAAGGAAAGATTGAACTGCACTCCCACCACTGCCCTAAAAACCTTTTATTAAGTCGCCCGCACAAAAGTTACATCCAAAGCACAGTGGGCTGACGCGTTTCGGCCAGCACTGCGCAGTCATATCCCTTAGTGTAACATAAGACATGAAATGTACATTTATAAGGTGGCAGAGACCCTGGTCCGGCCCATTCATTAACCAATATATAAAAGAAAATATTAAAAAAATATATAAACATAGGAGGAATAGTGCCCCACATTGGTGTCAGTGGGAGGAATAGTGCCCAGCATTGGTGTCAGTGGGAGGAATAGCGCCCCATCATTGGTGTCAGTGGGAGGAATAGTGGCCCATCATTGGTGTCAGTGGAAGCAATAGCTCCCCACAATTGCCATCAGTGGGAAGAATAGTGACCCATCATTAGTGTCATTGGGAAGAATAGTTGCCCATCATTGGTGTCAGTGGAAGCAATGGTTCCCCATCATTGGTGTCATTGGAAGGAATAGTGGCCCATCATTGGTGTCATTGGGAGGAAGAGTGCCCCATCATTGGTATCAGTGGAAGCAATGGTTCCCCATTATTGGTGTCATTGGAAGGAATATTACCCCATCATTGGTATCAGCGGTAGGAATAGTGCCCCATCATTGGGAGGAATAGTGCCCCATCACTGGTGTCAGTGGGAGGAATAGTCCTCCTTTACATTAAAGTCCCCATCACACCCCCCTTACATCAGAGTCCTTTCTTACTGAGGGTCAGTTTTCCCACCAATCATGCAGGGATACGCACTAATCATCACAATTTCAGATTCACAATCCTATTGGCTGAAGTCTGAGCAGATCACAGTGGATTCGGAGATTTTCCCATGTTTGAGCCAAATTTTGGTAAATTGGGTAAAAAAAATAATTGTCTAATATTTAGTTCTTGACAGACCTGGACGGCAGAGAACTCCACAGATCCTCTGCAACCCACTGATTGTGTCTTCATGTTTTGTTTCATGATCGTGTGCCCATTGGGCGATCCTTTGCCGATGTCCCTCAGAGCGCGTCACATCAATGGAATCTATTCTTGGAAACCGGCTGAGCAGCATTGCAGGGCTGCGTCACATGGGCAAATTTTAGATTTTTAGGATGTTCAAAAGCTATGTTAAGATAAAAAAAATTCTCTTTTTGACGCTCATCTATCAGAAAATGAAGAATGTTCCAGATTGAGACATTGCAGAATTCATGCTGCCCTGGGGAGTAGTCAGCAGTGGAAAAGGAGTGATATTACCATTTACTTCCTGGAGTCAGAGTGATTGACACCATTCATTTTCTGGATGCCATAGAGCAGGGGTCTCCAGACTTTCTAAACAAAGGGCCATTTTACTCTCCTTCAGACTTTGGGGGGCGGATTGTGGTCCATGGGGTGGAAATATGCCCCTGCATCATTGGCAGCGAACAATGGGAGTAAAAAAATGGAATAGTGACCCATCATCGGTGTCAGTGGGTGGAATAGTGTCCCATCATTGGTATTAGGGGGAGGAATAGTGCCCCACCATTGGTGTCAGTGGGAGGAATAGAGCCCCATCATTGGTGTCAGTGGGAGGAATAGTGCTCCATCATTGGGGTCAGTGGGAGGAATAGTGCTCCATCATTGGTATCAGTGGGAGGAATAGTGCTCCATCATTGGTATCAGTGGGAGGAATAGTGCCCCATCATTGGTGTCAGTGGGAGGAATAGTGTCCCATCATTGGTGTCAGTGGGAGGAATAGTGCCCCATCATTGATGTCAGTGGGAGGAATAGTGCCCCATCATTGGTGTCAGTGGGAGGAATAGTGCTCCATCATTGGTGTCAGTGGGAGGAATAGTGTCCCGTCATTGGTATTAGGGGGAGGAATAGTGCCCCACCATTGGTGTCAGTGGGAGGAATACTGCTCCATCATTGGTATCAGTGGGAGGAATAGTGCCCCATCATTGGTGTCAGTGGGAGGAATAGTGGTCCATCATTGGTATCAGTGGGAGGAATAGTGCCCCATCATTGATGTCAGTGGGAGGAATAGTGCCCCATCATTGGTGTCAGTGGGAGGAATAGTGCTCCATCATTGGTGTCAGTGGGAGGAATAGTGCTCCATCATTGGTATCAGTGGGAGGAATAGTGCCCCATCATTGATGTCAGTGGGAGGAATAGTGCCCCATCATTGGTGTCAGTGGGAGGAATAGTGCTCCATCATTGGTGTCAGTGGGAGGAATAGTGCTCCATCATTGGTATCAGTGGGAGGAATAGTGCCCCACCATTGATGTCAGTGGGAGGAATAGTGTCCCATCATTGGTATTAGGGGGAGGAATAGTGCCCCATTATTGGTGTCAGTGGGAGGAATAGTGCCCCATCGTTGGTGTCAGTGGGAGGAATAGTGCCCCATCGTTGGTGTCAGTGGGAGGAATAGTGCCCCATCATTGGTATCAGTGGGAGGAATAGTGCCCCATCATTGGTGTCAGTGGGAGGAATAGCGCCCCATCTTAAGGGAGAGCAGTTGGCAGGGCACAAAAAATGAGGCTCAAGCATGCATACTTGTCAACCCCCAACCACACGTCTAAATGAACAGTGAATTGGACAAAGGTAGCCTGCTAGGCAACCTTTAGGTGTTCTCTTCTGAACAAATGGTCACATCTATTTGTTAATTCCCTCTAGTGTTCTCTAGAATTGTTACATTGTATCTATTGTTACAAGAACATATATATTTCCTCTGCTCCTCAGCTCTATGGCTAATGTTGTCTATCACCACTGCCCATGATAAAAGAATAAGTGTAATAACATCTGTGTATTTTATATTCCATAGTCTCTATCATTTCCAGGTATTTCTTTCTGGTTGATCCTGCCAGTCACCTTTCTTCCTTGTTCTAAACTGACCACACAAAGTACAGAAGCTGATCTGTGTTGGCTGTGGTCAGTTTTCATCCTTTGTCTGCCCATTCAGAGGTACAGGACACCGTGAAGATACACAGCATGCCCACATTAGGGTAGCTTGTGCAGCTACGACACCTCTGACCAATCACAGCTTGCCTCTTGCACACATCCCCTCCCAATCACAGCCCACCTCTGGCACACACCCCCTCCCAAACACAGCCCGCCTCTGGCACACCCCCCCTCCCAATCACAGCCCACTTCTGGCACACACACCCTCATAATCACAGCCCGCCTCTGGCACATACCCCCTCCCAATCACAGCCCGCCTCTGGCACACACCCCCTCCCAATTACAGCCCACCTCTGGCATACACCCCCTTCCAACCACAGCCTGCCTCTGGCACACACCCCCTCCCAATCACTGCCCGCCTCTAGCACACACCGCCTCCCAATCACAGCCCGCCTCTGGCACACACCCCCTCCTAATCACAGCTCACCTCTGGCACACACCCCCTCCCAATCACAGCCCACCTTTGGCCCACACCCCCTCCCAATCACAGCCCGCCTTTGGCACACACCCCCTCCCAATCACAGCCCGCCTCTAGCACACACCGCCTCCCAATTACAGCCCGCCTCTGGCACACACCCCCTCCCAATCACAGCCCACCTCTGGCACACACCCCCTCCCAATCACAGCCCGCCTCTGGTACACACCTCCTCCAAATCACAGCCCGCCTCTGGCACACACCCCCTCCAAATCACAGTCCACCTTTGGCACACATCCCCTCCCAATCACAGCCCGCCTCTGGTACACACTGCCTCCCAATTACAGCCCGCCTCTGGCACACACCCCCTCCCAATCACAGCCCGCCTCTGGCACACACCACCTCCAAATCACAGCCCACCTCTGGCACACACACCCTCCCAATTACAGCCCGCCTCTGGCACACACCCCCTATAGCACGCTCCCTACCCATGCCACTATTGGCTCCTCAGCATGTCAATCACCGGGTTCCAGCCACTGATTCTTGGCCGGAACTCGGTGATCGTCAGGGGAGAGGTTTGTATGTAAACGACACAGATCTCTCCCCTGTCAGCACCAGCATGCTGCTTTGTATTACTCTGCATAGCACAGCAATACCAAGCAGCATGTCTACATAGTAAAACACACACAGCACACAGTTAACACTTTGATCTCCCCAGATGTTAACCCCTTCCTGCCCAGTGCCAGTAGTACAGTGTCAGTGCTTTCTATTAGTACTGATCACTGTATTGGTGTCACTGGGGATGTCAACCGCCATTACTAGTAAAAAAAAAAAAAAATTCCAGTAAATACACCACCATTTGTAAACGCTATAACTTTCACATAAACCAATTAATTTACACGTATTGGGATTTTGTTTTAGCAAAGACACAGAGCAGAATACATTTTGGCCAAAATATATGAAGAAATTCGATTATTTCAAAAAAAATTTACTGGACATGCTTTATAGCAAAAAGTCAAAAATATTGGTTTTTTTTGTTTGTTTTTTTCAAAATTCTTGTTTTTTTTTGTTTATAGTGCAAAAAATAAAAAGCGCAGAGGTGATAATATACCACCTCCATTTGTGGAAATAAAGGACATAAATTTCATTTGGGTGCAGCGTTGTACGACCGCGCAATTGTCAGTTGAAGTAAAGCAGCGCTGCATTGCAAAAAATGGCATTGCATTTTTTTTGAGGGCGAGGGGGAAATTGTGAAATAACAGTTCACAATACACTCCTCCTGGAAACACTGGACACTGTCCTTCCAGGCACTGAATTTCTGCATAGACAAATGCCATTCTATGGGGACAGACAATGGATACAATGGATACAATGGATGTTTCTTTAGTACATCTTCCTTATTGCACTGTATATGTTGCAATCCTTATGTCGGCCATAGACGGGTTGAAAATCGGCCGAAAGAAAAATCGGCCGATTTTCGCACTGTTAGTGGGTTAATTGGTCGGCCGTTTTTCAGGGTTTTTGCACATTTTTGTATCGGTCATGTTGGAAAATTTGCAGATTGGCCGATTTTCCCGGCAATGCTGGGCAAATCGGCTGATCGTTTTACCGATAGAAAATCTGCGCATGAGCCATGACCTGGAAGAAGAAAAGAAGGAAGAAGAAGAAGAGGGGAAAAAAAAGAAAAAGAAGAAAAGAAGAAGAAAAAGAAGGAGGAGGAGGAGAAGAAGGAGAAGAAGAAGTAGAAGAAGAAGAAAAGAAAAAGAAGAAACAGAAGGAGGAGGAGAAGGAGACGAAGAAGAAAAGAAAAAGAAGAAACAGAAGGAGGAGAAGGAGAAGGAGAAGGAGAAGAAGAAGAAGAAGAAGAAGAATGAGAAGGAGTAGAAGAAGAGGAAGAAGAAGAAAAAGAAGAAACAGAAGAAGGAGGAGGAGAAGGAGGAGGAGGAGAAGGAGGAGAAGAAGAGGAAGAAGAAGTAAAAGAAAAAGAAGAAACAGAAGAAGGAGGAGGAGGAGGAGAAGGAGGAGAAGGAGGAGAAGAAGAAGGAGGAGGAGGAGGAGAAGAAGGAGAAGGATAAGAAGAAGAAAAAGAAAAAGAAGAAGAAGAGAAGAAGAAGGAGGAGGAGGAGGAGAAGGAGTAGGAGAAGAAGAAGAAGAAAAAGAAGAAGAAGAAGAAGAAGAAAGAGAAGAAATTTTATTCTGCTAAAGTGAATCGATCATAGGAATGGGAGACACCTGAATCCTTCCTATGAACTGGAAGTCCAGTCCGCTATTATATTTTATATGAAAAGGTCTTGCGGTTGCAACAAATGTATCCAAATAAAAACATTGTAATCCAAATAATAAATTTGTATTGCTGTCACATTGTATGGTGCGCTCCCCTGTCTGCAAGGGACAGAAGTTATGGGGTTAATGCCGGCCATAGACGGGTCGAAAATGTTGGTGGTAACGTCGGCTGATCGAATGACCGATTTTTCTTTTTTTTTTTTTTTTTTAAATGGCTGATGTTCGACCCGTCTAAGGCCTGCTTTACATGCAGCCCCATCCTTGCGATCGTTATACTGTACCTATATATCTGTAGGCAGTTGAATCACACTGGCAGGCAGAAAGGCTGCTATTGCAGAACTCATCACCAGCGCAGGCATCAATTCCACAGCTCGCAGCCGCAGACACTAGAAAGACAAAAAATTAAAGTATAATGGTAAAAAAAAGTGTCCGTCTGGGATGTACACCAAAATCTTTGATATTTTCCAGTATTGAATCAATACAGCCATTGTTAGAGAGTAAGGCTGGCCATACACTATACAATTTTCTTACAATTTTCTGCCCAATTTCCTTTAGATTTACCTTCTACTGTGTAGTGCAAGGACCTGTCTAATTGGATACAATAGGAAGTGTTGTTTAGGTTTGACCTATTATATGGTTTTTGGTAAATATAAAGCAAAATTCTCAAGAAAATTGTATAATGTGTGGTCAGCCTAACTCCACTTTTGTTGAGAAAAAAAAAACAGGGGTGGACTGACCATTTGGAAACTCAGGCACTGCCCAAAGGCCCGGGGTCAGTAGGGGGCCCCATGAGATGCCCCTGGTACCTTTTTCATAGGCTTTTTTGAGTGGGGGCAAGGACACAGAGGCTCCATGATCCCCTATTGCCTGGGGGCCTCATGAGTTGTCAGTCCGCCCCTGCCTCCAGGTGATCTGTGCACATTGCTATGGGCAGTACAGTGGCTAAATGGTTAGCACCTCCACCTGGCAGTACTCGGGTCATTGGTTCGAATCCCAACCACGGCAGCACCTGCCTATAGTTTGCATGTTCTCCCTGTGCCTGCGTGGGTTTCCTCCGGGTACTCCGGTTTCCTCGCACACTCCATAGACATGCTGGTAGGCGAATTGGCTCTTGTCTAAATTGGCTCCTAGTATGTGTATGTATGAATGTGAGTTAGGGACCTTAGACCAGGGCTGCTGTTAGAAACCATGGGGCCATGTACAGCCAACCTGACATGGCCCCCCTAAAAAAAAAACTAAGCTTCAGTTATGAATGAACACAGTGAATGATTGATACCGATCAAGCATTGTGTTCATTCAGGAAAGGAAGGTAAATGTAACATATTTACTGGACCTTTCCCCCACTCTCCATCCTGAAGGATCCTATTGTGTGCTCGCAGCTGCCTGTGGAAAGGAGAGGAGGGAATTGTGGGTGCACACAGGGGCATGGTGCACAGGGAGGGTGATTGGTGCAGCAGGGGGCAATTACTGGAACCCGTCCCCTGTATGGCTCTCTCTGCAGCAGATGAAAGTGGGCAGGAGAGAGAGAAGAAGCCAGTTTCCATCTGCTGCAGAGGGGATCGGTTCCAGTAATTGCCTGCTCCGCCATGCCGATCACCTTCCTGCCCACATCCAGTTCCCCCAGCTGCCTGGACCCCCCTGCTGGCCTGGGCCCCGTACAGAAGAAGCCAGGGCCTGGGCAGCAGGAGAAAACATATGATGAGAGGAGAAGAAGTCAGCTTTCAGCTGCTGCAGAGAGAGCCATACAGGGGATCGGTTCCAGTAATTGTCCCCTGCCGTGCTGATCACCCTCCCTACCCAGATCTGATTCACCCAGCTGCCTGAGCCCCATACAGAAGAAGCCAGGGCCTGGGCAGAGGGGGAAACATATGGTGCACAGGGAGGGTAATGGGTGCAGCGGGGGACAGTAATGTGCCATATTTACTAGCCCCTTCTCTCACTTTCCACCCTGAAGGATCCTATTGTGACAGTGGGAAGGAGAGGAGGAAAGCCGTCAGCACTGCAGGGGTGGGGGTACCTAGGGGGGGAGTGAGCAGCAGGGAGAAGCGTATGGTGCATAGGGAGGGTGATGGGTGGGGGGGGTTAATTACAGGAACCGATCACCTGTATGGTTGTCTCTGTAGCAGCTGAAAGCCAGTTGGAGCAGAAGAAGTCAGCTTTCAGCTGTTGCAGAGAGAGCCATACAGGGGATCGGTTCCAGTAATTGCCCCCCCGCAGTGCCGATCGCCCTCCCTGCCCACATCCAATTCACCCAGCTGCCTGGGCCCCCCTGCTGTCATGGGCCCTGTACAAGAGGACTGGTGGTACCCCCTTGCCTTAGACTATACACCCCTTGAGGGTCAGGGATTGATGTGGATGTACAATATATATGTAAAGCTGCATAAATTGATGGCGCTATATACAGTGGGGCAAAAAAGTATTTAGTCCCCACCAATTGTGCAAGTTCTCCCACTTACAAAGATGAGAGGCCTGTAATTGGCACCATAGGGAGACCTCAACTATGAGAGACAAAATGAGAAAACAAATCCAGACAATCACATTGGCTGATCTGGAAAGAATTTATTTGCAAATTATGGTGGAAAATAAGTATTTGGTCACCTACAAACAAGCAAGATTTCTGGCTCTCACAGACCTGGACCTTCTTCTTTAAGAGGCTCCTCTGTCCTGCACTCATTACCTGTATCAATGGCACCTGTTTGAACTTGTTATCAGTATAAAAGACACCTGTCCACAACCTCAAACAGTCACACTCCAAACTCCACTATGGTGAAGACCAAAGAGCTGTCGAAGGACACCAGAAACAAAATTGTAGACCTGCACCAGGCTGGGAAGACTGAATCTGCAATAGGCAAGCAGCTTGGTGTGAACAAATCAACTGTGGGAGCAATAATTAGAAAATGGAAGACATACAAGACCACTGATAATCTCCCTCCATCTGGGGCTCCACGCAAGATCTCACCCTGTGGGGTCAAAATGATCACAAGAACGGTGAGCAAAAATCCCAGGACCACACGGGGGGACCTAGTGAATGACCTGCAGAGAGCTGGGACCAACGTAACAAAGGCTACCATCAGTAACACACTACGCCGCCAGGGACTCAGATCCTGCAGTGCCAGACGTGTCCCCCTGCTTAAGCCAGTACATGTCCGGGCCCATCTGAAGTTTGCTAGAGAGCATTTGGATGATCCGGAAGAGGATTGGGAGAATGTCATATGGTCAGATGAAACCAAAATAGAACTGCTTGGTAGAAGCACAACTCGTCGTGTTTGGAGGAGAGAGAATGCTGAGTTGCATCCGAAGAACACCATACCTACTGTGAAGCATGGGGGTGGCAACATCATGCTTTGGGGCTGTTTCTCCGCAAAGGGACCAGGACGACTGATCCATGTACAGGACAGAATGAATGGGACCATGTATCGTGAGATTTTGAGTGCAAACCTCCTTCCATCAGCAAGGGCATTGAAGATGAAACGTGGCTGGGTCTTCCAACATGACAATGATCCCAAACATACCGCCCGGGCAATGAAGGAGTGGCTTCGTAAGAAGCATTTCAAGGTCCTGGAGTGGCCTAGCCAGTCTCCAGATCTCAACCCCATAGAAAACCTTTGGAGGGAGTTGAAAGTCCGTGTTGCCCAGCGACAGCCCCAAAACATCACTGCTCTAGAGGAGATCTGCATGGAGGATGGGCCAACATACCAGCAACAGTGTGCGCCAACCTTGTGAAGACTTACAGGAAACAATTGGTGGCTGACTAAATACTTTTTTGCCCCACTGTAAGTACCTGAAATAAATAAAAATAATAAATTGCTTAAAGAGTAACTCCACTCCCCCCCCCCTTTCCCTGTGTGATCACATTGCAGGGATTTTCACAAACTTTGTTGCAGATTCTGACCTTTTGTTATTCTAAAGAAATATCTGTTTGTTTCTCTGTTTCCATGTGCCCCTCCCTCATGAACTATACCAGGCCACAGGCCACATGCTCTCAACCTGTGGGGGGGGGGGGGGGGCGATGGGACGACAACACAGGCCTCTTGCCCACAACCCTTGCCCGATGATTATGGGGGCCTGTGGGTAAGTGGGTTATTGGAATCTGGAAGCCCCCCAAACAATAAGGGGCCCCCAGATAATGGCCCCACTTATATCAATGAGTGGAGTACAAAGTAACCCTTCTCATTCACAAAAAAATAGTAAAAAAAAACCCAGTTTTTGACAAGTCCTTTAACAGAACCCCCCCCAAAAAAAATGTCCCAGAATGTACATCCACCATCAATCCCACCAACCAGTGATGCAGATCCACGTCTGAAAGAAAAAAAACGCCACCCGCCAACACACGTCCCTTTACTTCCTGTCCCACAGCCAAAAAAGTGAGAGAATATCCCTCCAAAGTGAGGGAATCCCTGGTGGTCACCAGAACTAGTGCCCCCAGTGGAAGATTTGTGGTGACAACCCCAAATGTGTTTTTTTCTTTCACTTTCACTCTCGGTGATAATCACAAATGGGGTGAACAGGGGCACAGACATCAATAAATACCTGACAGGGCTTCTAGTCCCTCTACACTCTATACAAAACAAACAAAAGTTTTGCCTTTAGTTGTACTTTAATTTCCATAAACGTTGTTCTGCTTTACATCCTTATGTTGGCAACATTTGTTACTTTGTTGAACGTTCCCCCTGACATTCCTAGAGAGTCTATTGTGTTCTATGAAGACGGGGGAACATCACCTACCTGACACGAGAGCACCGAGCACAATGGTCAGCACAAGGAAGGTCTTCATATCCGCGAGGAAACCTAGTGGAGGAAAATATATAGCAGTATAAGGGGTGAGTAAGCTGACAGCTCTGGTCTCAGATACATCCATATCTTCAATATGTTATCAGTGATCTGTCTGCTCAAATGTAACTGACATAAAGGCCTCTTACACACAGTGCGTTTGCCCAGCTCTCCTAAACGCCTGGTAAAAGGGGAAACTCTGCAGTTCAGATGTACAGGGGGAACTCTGCAGACTCAAATGTAAAGGGGAAACTCTGCAAGCTCAGATGTACAGGGGAACTCTGCAAAGTCAGATGTAAAGTTGAAACTATACGAGCTCAGGTGTAAAGGGGAAACTCTGCAGTTCAGATGTACAGGGGGAACTCTGCAGACTCAGCTGTAAAGGGGAAACTCTGCAAGCTCAGATGTACAGGGGAACTCTGCAAAGTCAGATGTAAAGTTGAAACTCTACGAGCTCAGATGTAAAGGGGAAACTCTGCAGGTTCAGATGTACAGGGGGAACTCTGCAGAGTCAGATGTAAAGTTGAAACTCTACGAGCTCAGATGTACAGGGGGAACTCTGCGAGCTCAGATGTACAGGGGGATCTCTGCGAGCTCAGATGTACAGGGGGATCTCTGCGAGCTCAGATGTACAGGGGATCTCTGCAAGCTCTGATATACAGGGGAACTCTGCGAGCTCAGAAGTACAAGGGGAACTCTGCAAGCTCAGATGTACAGGGGGATCTCTGCAAGCTCAGATGTACAGGGGGATCTCTGCGAGCTCAGAAGTACAAGGGAACTCTGCGAGCTCAGATGTACAGGGGAACTCTGTTAGCTCAGATGTACAGGGGGATCTCTGCAAGCTCAGATGTACAGGGGAACTCTGCGAGCTCAGATGTAAAGGGGAACTCTGCTAGCTCAGATGTACAGGGGGAACTCTGTGAGCTCAGATGTACAGGGGAACTCTGCAAGTTTAGATGTAAAGGGGAACTCTGCAAGTTTAGATGTACAGGGGAACTCTGCGAGTTTAGATGTACAGGGGAACTCTGCAAGTTTAGATGTAAAGGGGAACTCTGCGAGTTTAGATGTACAGGGAGGGGAACTCTGCGAGCTTAGATGTACTGGGGAACTCTGCAAGATTAGATGTACAGGGGAACTCTGCGAGTTTAGATGTAAAGGGGAACTCTGCAATTTTAGATGTACAGGGGAACTCTGCAAGATTAGATGTACAGGGGAACTCTGCGAGTTTAGATGTAAAGGGGAACTTTGCAAGTTTAGATGTACTGGGGAACTCTGCAAGATTAGATGTACAGGGGAACTCTGCGAGTTTAGATGTACTGGGGAACTCTGCGAGTTTAGATGTACTGGGGAACTCTGCAAGATTAGATGTACAGGGGAACTCTGCATGTTTAGATGTAAAGGGGAACTCTGCAAGTTTAGATGTACAGGGGAACTCTGCAAGTTTAGATGTAAAGGGGAACTCTGCAAGTTTAGATGTACTGGGGAACTCTGCAAGATTAGATGTACAGGGGAACTCTGCAAGTTTAGATGTACAGGGGAACTCTGCGAGTTTAGATGTACAGGGGAACTCTGCGAGTTTAGATGTACAGGGGAACTCTGCGAGTTTAGATGTACTGGGGAACTCTGCAAGATTAGATGTACAGGGGAACTCTGCATGTTTAGATGTAAAGGGGAACTCTGCAAGTTTAGATGTACAGGGGAACTCTGCAAGTTTAGATGTAAAGGGGAACTCTGCAAGTTTAGATGTAAAGGGGAACTCTGCAAGTTTAGATGTACTGGGGAACTCTGCAAGATTAGATGTACAGGGGAACTCTGCGAGTTTAGATGTAAAGGGGAACTCTGCAAGATTAGATGTACAGGGGAACTCTGTGAGTTTAGATGTACAGGCGAACTCTGCGAGTTTAGATGTACAGGGGAACTCTGCGAGTTTAGATGTACTGGGGAACTGCAAGATTAGATGTACAGGGGAACTCTGCATGTTTAGATGTAAAGGGGAACTCTGCAAGTTTAGATGTACAGGGGAACTCTGCGAGTTTAGATGTACTGGGGAACTCTGCAAGTTTAGATGTACAGGGGAACTCTGCATGTTTAGATGTAAAGGGGAACTCTGCAAGTTTAGATGTAAAGGGGAACTCTGCAAGTTTAGATGTAAAGGGGAACTCTGCAAGTTTAGATGTACTGGGGAACTCTGCAAGATTAGATGTACAGGGGAACTCTGCAAGTTTAGATGTACAGGGGAACTCTGCATGTTTAGATGTAAAGGGGAACTCTGCGAGTTTAGATGTACAGGGGAACTCTGCAAGTTTAGATGTAAAGGGGAACTCTGCAAGTTTAGATGTAAAGGGGAACTCTGCAAGTTTAGATGTACTGGGGAACTCTGCAAGATTAGATGTACAGGGGAACTCTGCGAGTTTAGATGTAAAGGGGAACTCTGCAAGATTAGATGTACAGGGGAACTCTGTGAGTTTAGATGTACAGGCGAACTCTGCGAGTTTAGATGTACAGGGGAACTCTGCATGTTTAGATGTAAAGGGGAACTCTGCATGTTTAGATGTACAGGGGAACTCTGCAAGGTTAGATGTACAGGGGAACTCTGCATGTTTAGATGTAAAGGGGAACTCTGTGAGTTTAGATGTACAGGCGAACTCTGCGAGTTTAGATGTACAGGGGAACTCTGCGAGTTTAGATGTACTGGGGAACTGCAAGATTAGATGTACAGGGGAACTCTGCATGTTTAGATGTAAAGGGGAACTCTGCAAGTTTAGATGTACAGGGGAACTCTGCGAGTTTAGATGTACTGGGGAACTCTGCAAGTTTAGATGTACAGGGGAACTCTGCATGTTTAGATGTAAAGGGGAACTCTGCAAGTTTAGATGTACAGGGGAACTCTGCAAGTTTAGATGTAAAGGGGAACTCTGCAAGTTTAGATGTACAGGGGAACTCTGCAAGTTTAAATGTAAAGGGGAACACTGCAAGTTTAGATGTACAGGGGAACTCTGCATGTTTAGATGTAAAGGGGAACTCTGCATGTTTAGATGTAAAGGAGAACGCTGCAAGTTTAGATGTACAGGGGAACTCTGCAAGTTTAAATGTAAAGGGGAACACTGCAAGTTTAGATGTAAAAGGGAACACTGCAAGTTTAGATGTAAAGGGGAACACTGCAAGTTTAGATGTAAAGGGGAACACTGCAAGTTTAGATGTAAAGGGGAACTCTGCAAGATTAGATGTAAAGGGGAACTCTGCATGTTTAGATGTAAAGGAGAACGCTGCAAGTTTAGATGTACAGGGGAACGCTGCAAGTTTAGATGTAAAGGGGAACTCTGCAAGTTTAGATGTACTGGGGAACTCTGCAAGTTTAGATGTAAAGGGGAACACTGCAAGTTTAGATGTAAAGGGGAACACTGCAAGTTTAGATGTAAAGGGGAACTCTGCAAGATTAGATGTACAGGGGAACTCTGCATGTTTAGATGTAAAGGGGAACTCTGCAAGATTAGATGTACAGGGGAACTCTGCATGTTTAGATGTAAAGGAGAACGCTGCAAGTTTAGATGTACAGGGGAACTCTGCAAGTTTAGATGTAAAGGGGAACTCTGCAAGTTTAGATGTAAAGGGGAACACTGCAAGTTTAGATGTAAAGGGGAACTCTGCAAGTTTAGATGTAAAGGGGAACTCTGCATGTTTAGATGTAAAGGAGAACGCTGCAAGTTTATATGTACAGGGGAACTCTGCAAATTTAGATGTACAGGGGAACTCTGCATGTTTAGATGTAAAGGAGAACGCTGCAAGTTTAGATGTACAGGGGAACTCTGCAAGTTTAGATGTAAAGGGGAACTCTGCATGTTTAGATGTAAAGGGGAACTCTGCAAGTTTAGATGTAAAGGGGAACGCTGCAAGTTTAGATGTACAGGGGAACTCTGCAAGTTTAGATGTACAGGGGAACTCTGCAAGTTTAGATGTACAGGGGAACTCTGCAAGATTAGATGTAAAGGGGAACTCTGCATGTTTAGATGTAAAGGGGAACTCTGCAAGTTTAGATGTAAAGGGGAACGCTGCAAGTTTAGATGTACAGGGGAACTCTGCGAGTTTAGATGTAGACTCTGGTGTAAAGGGGGACTCTTGTGATTAAATCCATATGATTAGAAATGTTATTTAATCACAAAATGTATGTATAGAGTATACTACAAAAGTAAATGTACGCCACTAAAGTGGTCAGTTTTGGCTTAAAGAAAAAGTGGCAACCCCACCCAAGATGGCAGGAAGACGGCCCACTGCAGAACATGAAAGGGTCCCGCTGTGAGATTGTACTAAAAGGCCCCAAGACAGGAGTAAAGGGACCCGGGATCAGTGAGAAGGGCCCTAGGCTTGGATAAAAAGGGCCCCAGAAGCAGAGGTCAGGGGGGCCCCTTGTGGTTGAAGGTTCTAGTTATGCCTCTTCCCTGAAGAGTTCAGTTATGACCAGAGAGTGTCCTCTGTTACACATTTGGAGAATTCCAAGCCTCACCTCACGCCCCAACCATTAAACCTTCAGAAGACACTCACTGCCTGGCCATTATGTTGTGAGACTGCGGAGCTACTGTGTGCCTGGCTGCCGTGCACCCGATAGGGCGGGGTGTCGGGCTCCATTTCATCGTGGGCCCCATCAGCATTATGGTTGCCCTCAAAGGGCCATTTGTATCTGTAAGACTAGATGTCCAGAGCACCCGACCCTCCATTACATCAGATGTCAAGAATCCCACACCCTTCCTAACATCCCCATGCACCCCCTTTGGGGGCAGAGCTGGAAAACAGAAAGTGTAGGGCAGGGGCATATTTACCACAAGGCATTTGCCTAGGGCAGCATTCTTTCAGGGGGGCAGCGCTGCCTGCCGAAAGAAGGTATGGAAGAAAGGACACACACAGCATGGGGACCAGGTGGGATCTGAGAGGGGCTGCTTGATGGTGTATACAGAGCCTGACTCTTGTTCCCGGGGATGTCCGGAGCTGTAAAGGTGAGTGCCTTCTCTCCCGCCGGGGTGGGATGGGGGGTTGCCAGCAGGGGCGGACTGAAAACTCATGGGGCCCCCGGGCAATAGGGGATCATGGGGCCCCTGTGTCCTTGCCCAAACTCAAAAAAGCCTATGAAAAAGGTACCAGGGGCATCTCATGGGGCCCCCTACTGACCCTGGGCCCTTGGGCAGTGCTGGAGTTTCCAAATGGTCAGTCCGCCCCTGGTTGCCAGTGTATGGGGGGCGGTGGTAGTGGAAGGCTCTTTCGGGTGGGGGTGTTGTTGGTCAATGTCAGGCTCTTTTCATGGGGGAGGGGGGTGTTTGTCAGTGTCAGGGCCTCTCCGTGGTGGGGCAGCCAATTTTTGTGTTGCCTAGGGCAGCACGAAACCTAAACACACCACTGGTGTCGGGTCTGGAGGAGGACCAGAGGAGGAGTGGAGGCAGTTACCAGAGTCTGCAGAATGCTGAGACCAGAGGAGGCAGAGATGAGGGGGTGCTGCAGCTGCACTGAGAGGTGCAGGATTTGGCAGAGGAGCTCCATTCTCCTCTCTGCTGCTGACTGCTGAGACAAGGTGGGGGCGGAGACAAGGGGATACCTGCAGGAGAGGTGCAAGGGTCACATGAAATGGCCCTCGGGCTGGATTCGGCCCTCGGGCCTTGTGTTTGACACCTGTGCAATAGGGGATAGACCGTGGGGCGGACCTGCGGGACCGGTCAGGGGTTCGTGCGACAAGTGTTCGGTATGACCCATTATTGTCACATACAAATGTAAGGAGATAATGAAGACGTCAAATATAACAATACGTCATTAGTATCCGGAGTGCCCTCCTTCCACGTCACCCCCTGCACTCCTGAAAACACAATACCGCCCCTCTAAAAAAAAGTCACGCTTTCTACTAACCAACAAACGCGTTGTCCGAATTCCCGCGGTCTGAGACCGGCTCTCCTGAACATGAAACGCTCGATGTCAGTTGTCGGTCAGGTTTTGTTGAAGAGTCGAGTATACGGCAACGATAGATCTGTGTCTGCCCATCAATCACATCTCTGAACTTATATACTGTCAGCAGAGGAGGAATGTACTCGGGGCGGGGAGTCAGGTCACAATTACGGGAACATCGCAGTGAAGATATGTGACCCTCCCACCACGGCATTTCAACATCGCTAACCAGCTTTTATCACTTTCTGTATGTTGTAGGAGTATCCATCATCTGTACATGAAGCTGCCTGACACCACACACCTATGGAATACATCTCTGCAGGGCCGTGGGGAAGGGGGTACCACCAGTCTTCCTGTACGGGGCTCAGGACAGCAGGGGGTTGGGCAGATTAAGGCAGGGATGGTGATCGGCACAACAGGGGAGCAATTACTGGAACCGATCCCCTGTATGGCTCGCTCTGCAGCAGCTGAAAGCCGGCTTCTTCTCTTTTCCCTTCCACCGGCTTTCAGCTGCTACAGAGGGAGTCATATAGGGGATCCATTCCAGTAATTGCCCCCCTCCCCATATGTTTCCCCCCGCTGCCCGGGCCCTGGCTTCTTCTGTACAGGGCCCAGGTCAGCAGGGGGGTCCAGGCAGCTGGGTGAATCGGATTTGGGCAGGGATGGCAATCGACACGGCGGAGGGAAATTACTGGAACCGATCTCCTGTATGGCTCTCTCTGCAGCAGCTGAAAGCTGGCTTCTTCTCCTCTCCCTCCTGCCGGCTTTCAGCTGCTGCAGAGAGAGCCATTCAGGGGATTGGTTCCAATATTTGCCTCCCCCACTGTGCCAATCACCCTTCCTGCCCACATTCAGTCCACCCAGCTGCCTGTGCCCCATACAGAAGAAGCCAGGGCCTGGGCAGCGGGGGAAAACATGGTGCACAGGGAGGGTGATGGGTGCACAGGGAGGGGGCAATTACTGGAACCCATCCCCTGTATGGCTCTTTCTGCAGCAGCTGAAAGCTGGCTTCTTCTCCTCTCCCTTCTGCCGGCTTTCAGCTGCTGCAGAGAGAGCCATACAGGGGATAGGTTCTAGTAATTGCCCCTCCCTGTGCACCCATCA
Source organism: Staurois parvus (assembly GCF_062004578.1). Classification (NCBI taxonomy): domain Eukaryota; kingdom Metazoa; phylum Chordata; class Amphibia; order Anura; family Ranidae; genus Staurois; species Staurois parvus. Next base: position 72,008 of record NW_028319539.1, on the reverse strand, counting down.
CCCTCCCTGTGCACCATATGTTTTCCCCTGCTGCCCAGGCCTTGGCTTCTTCTGTATGGGGCACAGGCAGCTGGGTGGACTGGATGTGGGCAGGAAGGGTGATTGTCACGGTGGGGAAGGCAATTATTGGAACCAATCCACTGTATGGCTCTCTCTACAGCAGCTGAAACCTGGCTTCTTCTCTCCCTCCTGCCCACTTTCAGCTGCTGCAGAGAGAGCCACACAGGGAATTGTCCCCCGCTGCACCCATTACCCTCCCTGTGCACCATATGTTTCCCCCTGCTGCTCAGGCCCTGGCTCCTTCTGTATGGTACCCAGGCAGCTGGGTGAATCAGATTTGGGCAGGGATGGTGATTGGTACGGCGGGGGGGCAATTACTGGACCCAATCCCCTGTATGGCTCTCTCTGCAGCAGTTGAAAGCTGACTTCTTCTCCTCTCACCATATGTTTTCTCCTGTTGCCCAGGCCTTGGCTTCTTCTGTACGGGGCCCAGGCCAGCAGGGGGGTCCAGGCAGCTGGGGGAACTGGATGTGGGCAGGAAGAGTGATCGACATGGCGGGGGAGGCAATTTCTGGAACTGATCCCCTCTGCAGCAGCAGAAAACTGGCTTCTTCTTTCCCTCCTGCCCACTTTCATCTGCTGCAGAGAGAGACATACAGGGGATGGGTTCCAGTAATTGCACCCATCACCCTCCCTGTGCGCCATACGTTTCCCCCTGCTGCCCAGGCCCCTGTGTGCCCCCACACTTCCCTCCTCTCCTTTCTACAGGCAGCTGCCAGCACACAATAGGATATGTCACATTTATCAGGCCCTCCTTTCCTGAAAGAACACAATGAGTGATCTGTACCAAACACTCACTGTGTTCATTTATTAGTGAAGCATAGTAAACTTTTTTTTTGTGGAGGAGGGGGGCCTGTCAGGTTATCTCTATCCAGCCCATGGTTTCAGCAGCCCTGAATCTCTGCTATACATGCACCATTTCCGTGTTTTATCCCTTCATGCCTAAGGGTAAAACAAATCTTAACGCCTACGCACAATTTTGCAACTTTGACATGAGTTAGCAAAATCACAACTACTTTGTGCATCCAGGTGGATTATAACTTTTTTTTTTTTATTTCCAATTGTGCTTTCATTTGGTGGTGAATGGTCATGGATATCTTGTGATTTTTTTTTATTACCAAAGGAAAACTGGTCCAAAATTGGAAAAAAAAAATCATTTTTTAAAATATAGCTGTATATTTTTTGCTACTACCATAACCTACAACCAAAAACCAACCCAAAATAATTTCTCCTGCTCCTGGCGATCGCAGCGATACCACATGTGTGTATGTTAGTTGTTGTTTGTACAGTAGTATGGCCCAGAAAAAACAGAGCGCAATTTGCTTTTTTTTATCCTGCCACTAACTGACGCTGATACTAATTTAAGAATTAAAAAAGAAAAAAACCTGACCCTGGACCCTTGACCCTGACCCCTGACCTTGACCCTTGACCCTGACCCTTGATCCAAACACTACCCTAGCACAGACCTAGATCAAACCTTGATCTAGGTATTTATTTTTTTTATTATTTTTATTTATTTATTTATTACACACTTGTTTTCTTTCTTCTCTGAAAGGACAGAGAGAGATACAATGTAATATAATGTATATAATGAAACCAGGTATAATATAATGTATATGGTGATACAATGTATAATATAAGGTATATAATAATACAATGTATAATAGGATGTATGTAATGATACAATGTATAATATAAGGTATATAATGATACAATGTATAATAGGATGTATATAATGATACAATGTATAATAGGATGTATATAATGATACAATGTATAATGGAATGTATATAATGATACAATGTATAATGGAATGTATATAATGATACAATGTATAATAGAATGTATATAATGATACAATGTATAATGTGATGTATATAATGATACAATGTATAATGTGATGTATATAATGATACAATGTATAATGTGATGTATATAATGATACAATGTATAATAGGATGTATATAATGATACAATGTATAATAGGATGTATATAATGATACAATGTATAATAGGATGTATACAATGATACAATGTATAATGGAATGTATATAATGATACAATGTATAATAGGGTGTATATAATGATACAATGTATAATAGGATGTATATAACGATACAATGTATAATAGAATGTATATAACGATACAATGTATAATAGGATGTATATAATGATACAATGTATAATAGGATGTATATAACGATACAATGTATAATAGGATGTATATAATGATACAATGTATAATGGAATGTATATAATGATACAATGTATAATAGGATGTATATAATGATACAATGTATAATAGGATGTACAGTCAGGTCCATAAATATTGGGACATCGACACAATTCTAACATTTTTGGCTCTATACACCACCACAATGGATTTGAAATGAAACGAACAAGATGTGCTTTAACTGCAGAATGTCAGCTTTAATTTGAGGGTATTTACATCCAAATCAGGTGAACGGTGTAGGAATTACAACAGTTTGCATATGTGCCTCCCACTTGTTAATGGACCAAAAGTAATGGGACAATTGGCTTCTCAGCTGTTCCATGGCCAGGTGTGTGTTATTCCCTCATTATCCCAATTACAATGAGCAGATAAAAGGTCCAGAGTTCATTTCAAGTGTGCTATTTACATTTGGAATCTGTTGCTGTCAACTCTCAAGATGAGATCCAAAGAGCTGTCACTATCAGTGAAGCCATCATTAGGCTGAAAAAACAAACCCATCAGAGAGATAGCAAAAACATTAGGCGTGGCCAAAACAACTGTTTGGAACATTCTTAAAAAGAAGGAACGCACCGGTGAGCTCAGCAACACCAAAAGACCCGGAAGACCACGGAAAACAACTGTGGTGGATGACTGAAGAATTCTTTCCCTGGTGAAGAAAACACCCTTCACAACAGTTGGCCAGATCAAGAACACTCTCCAGGAGGTAGGTGTATGTGTGTCAAAGTCACCAATCAAGAGAAGACTTCACCAGAAGAGAAAGAAGTGGAATGTTCTGCAATGGCCAAGTCCATCACCTGACCTGAATCCGATGGAGCATTTCACTTGCTGAAGACAAAACTGAAGGGAAAATGCCCCAAGAACAAGCAGGAACTGAAGACAGTTGCAGTAGAGGCCTGGCAGAGCATCACCAGGGATGAAACCCAGCGTCTGGTGATGTCTATGCGTTCCACACTTCAGGCTGTCATTGACTGCAAAGGATTTGCAACCAAGTATTAAAAAGTGAAAGTTTGATTTATGATTATTATTCTGTCCCATTACTTTTGGTCCCTTAACAAGTGGGAGGCACATATGCAAACTGTTGTAATTCCTACACCGTTCACCTGATTTGGATGTAAATACCCTCAAATTAAAGCTGACAGTCTGCAGTTAAAGCACATCTTGTTCGTTTCATTTCAAATCCATTGTGGTGGTGTCAGGGCTCCCAGGTGTGACCAGAGATGTGTGACTGACGCAGGGAAACGCAGACCTCAGATATGTTATAAACAATATAATTTATTAACACTAACAATACAAACATAAACGCAGTGCAATACTAAACATAATACAGTGCAAACAAACCAAACCAAACCAAACCACCCACAGATAACAGTACATACAAGCAAGCGTCGTCAGGCAGGCCGGGTCAATATCAATAGGGCAGGTAGGTACAGGGGGAGCAAGCGGAGATTGGTCAGGGTCACAAGCCAGGGATCAGAACAGGTAGCAAGCAGCGTGGTACAGAGGGTCAGACAGAGGGATGGTCAGGAGCGAGCCGGGATCAGAGCAGGAGAAGTCAGCAGTGGTTCAGAAACAGGATGCAGGACAGAAACAGGATACAGGGCCCAGGACAAACACACACCAAGGCAGAGTCTGTGGGTCTGGCCATCCCTTAAATACCCCAGCATAATCAGTTCCAGGTGTTAGCTGGCTGCAAAGTTGAGTCTCTGATTGCTGGGAACAATACCCCCCCCTCAAGGAGCGGCCTCAGGACGCTCCAAAACAGTCCTAGCTGGGAAAAATGTTCCACCGCCTGGGTCTGGTAACTGGCGGGATATCAAAGACTGGCACACCGGGCAGGACTCCGGGCAGCGGTACACCGGGCAGAGGCACATCGGGCTGGACTCCGGGCAGAGGCACATCGGGCTGGACTCCGGGCAGAGGCACATCGGGCTGGACTCCGGGCAGAGGCACACCGGGCAGAGGCACACCGGGCAGAGGCACACCAGGCTGGACTCCGGGCAGAGGCACATCGGGCTGGACTCCGGGCAGAGGCACATCGGGCTGGACTCCGGGCAGAGGCACATCGGGCAGAGGCACATCGGGCTGGACTCCGGGCAGAGGCATATCGGGCAGGACTCCGGGCAGAGGCACATCGGGCAGGACTCCGGGCAGAGGCACATCGGGCAGGACCCCGGGCAGAGGCACATCGGGCTACCAGGCGAAGCAGCAGGCAGCGGGCCACCAGGCGGAGCGGCAGGCACCGGGCCCCCGGGCGGGGCGACAGGCACCGGGCCCCCGGGCGGGGCGACAGGCACCGGGCCCCCGGGCGGGGCGACAGGCACCGGGCCCCCGGGCGGGGCGACAGGCACCGGGCCCCCAGGCGGAACTACAGGTCTCGGGCCCTCAGGCGGAGCGGCGGGCGCCGGACCCCCAGGCGGGGCGACAGGCCTCGGGCCCCCAGGCGAAGCGGCGGGCGCCGGACCCCCAGGCGGAGCTACAGGTCTCGGGCCCTCAGGCGGAGCGGCGGGCGCCGGACCCCCAGATGGAGCGACAGGTCTCGGGCCCTCAGGCGGAGCAACAGGTCTCGGGCCCCCAGACGAAGCGGCGGGCACCGAGTCACCAGGCACGACAGTGGGCACCGAGTCGTCTGGCAAGACTGCGGGCACCGAGTCAACTGGCGGAACAGCGGGCATCGAGTCAACTGGCGGAACAGCGGGCACCGAGTTGTCTGGCAAGACTGCGGGCATCGAGTCAACTGGCGGAACAGCGGGCACCGAGTCGTCTGGCAAGACTGCGGGCACCGAGTCGTCTGGCAAGACTGCGGGCACCGAGTCGTCTGGCAAGACTGCGGGCACCGAGTCGTCTGGCAAGACTGCGGGCACCGAGTCGTCTGGCAAGACAGTGGGCTCCGAGTCAACAGGCACGACAGTGGGCACCGGGTCATCAGGTATCGGATTGTCTGGCTCGACAGCGGGCATCGGGTCACCAGGTATGACAGCGGGCACTGGGTCACCAGGCATCAGGTCATTTGGCTTGCCAGCGGGCACCGGGTCATCTGGCAAGACAGTGGGCACCGGGTCACCAGGTATGACAGCGGGCTCTGAGTCAATTGGCACGACAGCGGGCACTGGATCAGGTACCGGATCATCTGGATCAACAGCGGGCATCGAGTCAACTGGCCTAATAGGATCGTCGGGCTGGATCAGTTCATCATGCTGAGTAGCGGCATCAAGCTGAATGCAGGCATCAGGCTGAGGAGAGGCTTCAGGCTGAGGAGAGGCATCAGGCTGAGGAGAGGCATCAGGCTGAGGAGAGGCATCAGGCTGAGGAGAGGCATCAGGCTGAGGAGAGGCATCAGGCTGAGGAGAGGCATCAGGCTGAGGAGAGGCATCAGGCTGAGGAGAGGCTTCAGGCTGAGGAGAGGCATCAGGCTGAGGAGAGGCATCAGGCTGAGGAGAAGCATCAGGCTGAGGAGAGGCATCAGGCTGAGGAGAGGCATCAGGCTGAGGAGAGGCATCCGGCTGAAGAGAGGCATCCGGCTGAGTAGAGGCTTCAGGCTGAGTCACGGAAGGCAGGTTCACCGGTTTGGATACTGGCAGGATGGTATTGGTTGGAAAGAATTTTCGCTTTTTTCTGGTTTTAACTACTGGAGCACTGCAAGTAAAACGCAGGTCTGCAAACGAATGGAGCAGCTGGAGACAGAGAAGAACTGGAGGATGGAACAGGAGAGGGAGCAGTTGCTACAGAGGGCTTTTTTACAGGGTTAAAGGCAGGATAGGTGCAGCGAGTGGGAACAGGGGACTGACATGCGGTAGATAGCAGGGTATACTGGGCTGTAACTGGAGGAGCTGGTGGGAATACAGGAGTAGAGTTAGAAGCAGGACTGGGTCTTTGTAAGCTGACTGAGGCTGGGTGCAACAAGTCTGTCCATGTCTGCAGTAGGGGTTGAACAAAGCTGAGCTTACACAAAGCCTGTCTGGTCAATGACTGCACTGCGTTTATACAATCTCTTAGTGTCTGTGGTGAACATGTGGAATAACGCTCCAGAAAGTAACCCACATCATCCTCTAATAACCACACCAGGGACTCTACCTGGTCGGCACTAAATGGTGGCAAAAATTCATCCCTGCATTCGGGGGAACCAGATGAAACCAACTCAACACAAACCTGAATCAAAGGCTGCACCTCAGAGAACTCTGTGCCCTGATCTACTAGAACATGAGCGATCCGTATACATTCTAGCAGTTCATCCCGGGGATACTCCTTTATCTCTGTCATCAAGCACTAGCAGAGATAAATACTCAACCTCATCCAGATCCATCCTTCCCATCAACAAACCAAGATGGCTTCCCTGTGCAGCCACTTCTGGTCAGGATTGTCCTTGGTGTAATGTCAGGGCTCCCAGGTGTGACCAGAGATGTGTGACTGACGCAGGGAAACGCAGACCTCAGATATATTATAAACAATATAATTTATTAACACTAACAATACAAACATAAACGCAGTGCAATACTAAACATAATACAGTGCAAACAAACCAAACCAAACCAACCACCCACAGATAACAGTACATACAAGCAAGCGTCGTCAGGCAGGCCGGGTCAATATCAATAGGGCAGGTAGGTACAGGGGGAGCAAGCGGAGATTGGTCAGGGTCACAAGCCAGGGATCAGAACAGGTAGCAAGCAACGTGGTACAGAGGGTCAGACAGAGGGATGGTCAGGAGCGAGCCGGGATCAGAGCAGGAGAAGTCAGCAGTGGTTCAGAAACAGGATGCAGGACAGAAACAAGAAACAGGATGCAGGACAGAAACAGGATGCAGGGCCCAGGACAAACACACACCAAGGCAGAGTCTGTGGGTCTGGCCATCCCTTAAATACCCCAGCATAATCAGTTCCAGGTGTTAGCTGGCTGCAAAGTTGAGTCTCTGATTGCTGGGAACACCCGCTGGCCAGCCCTGGTACTGCAGATCAAAAGGCAGGTGAGTCCCACCATAGCTGGCCAGTCCATTCCTGACAGGTGGTGTATAGAGCCAAAAATGTTAGAATTGTGTCGATGTCCCAATATTTATGGACCTGACTGTATATAATGATACAATGTATAATAGGATGTATATAATGATACAATGTATAATGGAATGTATATAAAGATACAATGTACAATGTGATGTATATAATGTTACAATGTATAATGGAATGTATATAAAGATACAATGTACAATATGATGTATATAATGTTACAATGTATAATGGAATGTATATAATGATACAATGTATAATAGGATGTATATAATGACACAATGTATAATAGAATGTATATAATGATACAATGTATAATGGGATGTATATAACGATACAATGTATAATAGGATGTATATAATGTTACAATGTATAATGGAATGTATATAATGATACAATGTATAATGGGATGTATATAATGTTACAATGTATAATGGAATGTATATAATGATACAATGTATAATGGGATGCATATAATGATACAATGTATAGTGGAATGTATATAATGATACAATGTATAATGGAATGTATATAATGTTACAATGTATAATGGAATGTATATAATGATTACAATGAATCTCTCTCCTCCATTCAGAGAGAGAACACAATGGGACAGATTTCACAGTTACTGATCATTGCAATAGCCAATCAGAGGCTATCACAGTGATCAGGTGACCTGGAATTGGAAGTGCCAGGTCCCGATCGTTAGAATGGGACGCGGAGCTCGCAGTGACACACCGGTCTTTGTGCTGGGAACACCTAATGCAACGCGCTCCCAACAGAAAGACAGGTACACATATTAGCGGCCCCACAGAAAAAAAAAAAGCTCAGTTATGTGAGGCCGCTAATTTTCATGTGGTCGGCGTCAGGGGGTAAAGACCCCAGAAGTTCACACAGATGTGCTCAGCTCCTCAAACTGAACTCCACCCACAAAACCTTTTATTGAAATATATTCCTCCATAGCCATAAAGGATATACATCTACTTTGTGAGCAGCAAATACCTTTGCAGACCCAGATATTACCTTGTAAAAGTAGCAGTGACATCATCACCGTTCTGTACATAGCCTGTGCACAGTGCAGAGCTGTGGGCGGGGACCATCAGGCTCCACCCACTTTAGAAGCCTACAGGAGGGGGTGGAGACAAGACCAGTCACTTTGCACAAGGAGAAAGGCAGAGCTGTAGAAGGAGCCAGCAGGCTCCACCCACTATAGGAGGGGACGGAGACAAGACCGGTCACCCTGCACGAGGAGAAAGGGCAGAGATGTGAGAGGGGCCAGCAGGCTCCACCCACTATAGGAGGGGACGGAGACAAGACCGGTCACCCTGCACAAGGAGAAAGGGCAGAGCTGTGGGAGGGGCCAGTAAGCTCCACCCACTATAGGAGGGGACGGAGACAAGACCGGTCACCCTGCACAAGGAAAAAGGGCAGAGCTGTAGGAGGGGCCAGTAAGCTCCACCCACTATAGGAGGGGACGGAGACAAGACTGGTCACCCTGCACAAGGAGAAAGAGCAGAGATGTGAGAGGGGCTAGTAGGCTCCACCCACTACAGGAGGGGGTGGAGACAAAATCAGTCACCCTCCATAAGGAGAAAGGATAGAGCTGTGGGAGGGGCCTAGCAAGCTCCACCCACTACAGGAAAACTACAAAAGGGGACCCAGACAAGACCAGTCAGCTTGCACAAGGAGAGACAGCTAATCTGTGGGAGGGGCCCGGCAGGCTCTTTGTGTGATTGGCTCACTGATTTTTGCAGAAGTCATCACTAAGTGGGAATGGGAGCGACTTATTAATGATCAATCAGCTGCTGCACCTGCAGGGCTCTAATGAGGAAAGTGGCGGGGTCTGCATCCCTTTAGACGGGATTTCCCTTTTGAGTAAATCACCAAAAATTAGATTTTTGTTGCAGGGGAGGTCAGATTTTGGGGCATTCCCTGCAACAAAAATGTCATTTTTGGTGAGCTACTCCCAATAGTAAACAACGTCTAAATCAGTGTTTCTCAACTCCAGTCCTCATGGACCCCCAACAGGTCATGTTTTCAGGATTTCCCTCAGATGAAACAGCTGTGGTAATTACTAAGGCAGTGAAACTGATCAAATCACCTGTGCAAAATAATGGAAATCCTGAAAACATGACCTGTTGGGGGTCCATGAGGACTGGAGTTGAGAAACACTGGTCTAAAGGGATGCAGACCCCGCCACTTTCCTCATTAGAGCCCTGCAGGTGCAGCAGATGATTGATGATGATAAAGTCGCTCTCATTCACATTCCCTGCACATGGACACAGAGAAACAAACAGATATTTCTTCAGAATGACAAAAGGTAGGAAACTGCTATAAAGTTTGTGAAAATCCCTGCAATGTGCATAGATCACCCGAAGGGGGGGGTTCTCAACAAAAGTGGAGTTACCCTTTAAGTTTCCCATTCCCATCGGTCCACGCCCCCTTTAGCTGCTTGCATTGAACACACACAGGTCTCCATCTGTTTGATTCAATGTCATCCGTTTCTTCTCATTGGATGGGATCTTATAGGATGAATACTGGGTGACAACGCTGTACAGCTCACCGTATAATTGATTGTAGAATCCACATGCGATTTGCTTCTTTGCATATTGCGGGAGACGCTTTGCGCACATCGTATCGCCATATCCCTGACTGCAGCTCCCATCCCTACAAGTCCCCCCCCCCCCTGGTATCGCTATCCTATACCTTCCTATCTTCTCACTTTCCACTGCATGGCCGGTGATGGGAATCTGCATGAGCAGTAATGAGCCGACAGCGTTGTCTGTGACCTAGATAGAGGCGCAGAGTCAGTTGTCATATAAAGAAAAGCAACTAACGGTGGGAGGGACTTATAGGGGGCGTGGTTAAATAACACCTGAGCTTGCTGGCTGCATACATGGTGCACACAAAGCTGCATCACGTGTAACTGCGCATAATGCATCAGCGGGTGTACTTACCTGCTCTGTGCACACGGCGGCCCTGAACCCCCTCTTCTAGGGTCCCCAGCTTTTGGCTCCTCTTCTAGGAAGTCCATTATAGGAAGTTGCTTCCCATGGGGGCGCACCTATGGGCTTACTCCCCAGCCGGGCTGCGTGCATCCATAGACACGCTCGGCCCCACCCCTGCTCCCTCTTTACTGGATTTGATTGACAGAAGGGGGTATCTGCAGTATGTAATGTTGGGTCCTGACAAAGCTGAGCAAGATACGCCCATTGGCAAATCGCGTTGACATCACATGTCAGTGATGTCACGGCTGGCCGCGCACATCGGCTCAAGGCACCTTGTTTCGGGCGGTGATACGAGGAACCATGCTACTTCCCAGTGCAGACCTCTTACAGGCGGTGCACTCTTCTGGAGGCAGGGCTCTGCCTACAGGTGTCCTGACATGGCGGCTGCCATACGGACTCCCAGCATGGAACTCTCTATCCAAGGAAGGGTCACTGTACTTCCAACTGGTGAAGCAGGTGGTGAGTTGCACACTTCACTCACACCTGGACGATACGGTGCATTTTCCCGAAGGCAGGGCTCTGCCTATAGTAGTCTTGACATGGCGGCTGCCAAACAGACTCCCCCTAAGGCCAGCCATACATGTGTCGAAAATCGGCCTAAAAATAATCTGGGGATTTTCGCTCTGTTAGTGGGGTCGATGGCACCAGCCGATTTTCGTGGTTCCTCCCCTTTTCGAAGATTGGGCATGTTGGAAAATTGGTGAAAAACGACTGATTTTTCGACTCAATGATGGTCAAATCATACGATCGTTTTTACGAAAAGAGTATGCGCATGAGCCGTGACCTGGAAGGAACGGAAGTTTTGCCTGTTATATGGGGTGAACTTTATGACTCGGCCGATTTTCGAATCAATGATGGCGCCATCGGATTACCGGGCAAACGACATTTCCGATTTTCAGACGAAAAATCGTTCAGAATTCGAATCGTGTATGGCCTGCATAAGGGACTATCCATCCCAGGAAGGGTGACTATACGTTTTATTTGTCAAGTTGGTGGTGAGTTCTACATCCCTTCTGTGACGGGTGCGGCGTCAGACCCCAGACCTTCTCACCAAACTCGTGACTGAAGGACTAGCCAATCTAAAACCGCGATGTCACGTGCGTAACAATGCCACACCCAGCTGCACCCTGCACAAAGATTTTCCAGCTAAAGGACTACAATCTGTGTACCTGCAGCCTGGATGCGATTGTTACTGGGTCAGGTTAATTACGCAATTAACCCTTCACACTGCCACCACCTCCTTTTGTACAGAGAAAGAGGAAACTCGGCAATATCAGCAATACACTAGGATGATTGGTTAACCGTCGGTATCCCGCTATCTCCACAGACAGGTTATACAGAGGGTTAAACACTCATAGTAGCGCTCTTCAGAGGCAGGGATTCGTAAGTTACATTCAAGAGCTATAGAAACAGTTCAACACTTTCAGAAAGTAAAATTTATTACTAAAAGGTCAAAAGGGTGCAGTAGAAATATTTACAGAAAAAAAGATGTAACGTTATATATATATATATATATATATATATATATATATAAACATACAGAGCACAACAGCACAGCAAACAGATAACAGAAAGAAGTTTAAAGGGTTAAAGTACTTGCCAATAAGCCTTGGGTTAAGCAGTTTCAAGTCTTATGAGCTCCAGGACGATTTTCTTGTCTCTACTGCAAGTTTCGTTGGGACATGGCAGGAGATTCTGCTTTCTCTCGGTCTGCTAGATATTAAAACGCAGACGGTCCTCACTTCTCTGTCTACACACGAAGCATAACAGCTTCTTTTTCTACACAAAATCAACTGGTATCTTCCTACAACGGACAAGCCAATTACCTTATTTGGCAAGAGGATTGTACAGACAGCCCCTTAGCAAGGTACTCAGCGTATTCCTGAGGGAGGGGGAATGAGGGGATAACATTAAGACTTCTTAGTGAGAGCCATGCCTGGCTCTTGTATGCACGATTGTGACACCTCCTATATGTGGATGACACTACCAAAGGATACGCTGTACCCATTGATCCTTTGTGGATCTTACATGACTATCACCGTATATTGCATACTGAAGTCACATATGTCCATCTCAGCGTTCGGCCGAGGTGGCCATGTTTAATTTTGGCTGAGTCCAGTGCCGTATCTGCAGCCACTTTGACACGTTTCTGCATATTGACTCTGCTTACCAATATCTATTACTAGGAACTCATTTATCAAGCGACAGTCCCCAAATCTGGGGTTCATACTCATTTCTATTCACATATATCCTCGTCCAAGCGGTGCTCCCCGATGTGCTCTGCTGTCCAGGCAGAAGATGATTCAGTCCTTGCCTCCGCAGCATATTTCGTATTTGGCCTAGCCATGATTTTATTTGTTGTGTTTAGGTTGTAATGTATTGTCATTGATGGAGGTGACGGCTGTCATGTGGGCGTTACTCTAATGTTTCATATTGCTATTGTGCTGATAAAAGCATTATATGACTACAGGTATGTGTATCACATTGTCCTTCATGTGACCGCTTGTTCTTCCGTGAACACACCGTTCACATGTTTCTTTTTACAATGAGGTGGGTACAATGAGGAGGATACGATAAGGAGAATACAATGAGGAGGATATGATGAGGAGGGTACAATGAGGAGGGTACGATGAGGAGGCTACAATGAGGAGGGTGCAGTGAGGAGGATACAATGAGGAGGATACGATAAGGAGAATACAATGAGGAGGATACGATGAGGAGGGTATGATGAGGAGGGTACGATGAAGTGGGTACAATGAGGAGGATACGATAAGGATAATACAATGAGGAGGATACGATGAGGAGGGTACGATGAAGTGGGTACAATGAGGAAGTCACAATGAGGAGGGTACAATGAGAAGGGCACAACAAGGAGAATTCAATGAGGAGGGTACAATGAGGAGGATACAATGAGGAGGGTACGATGAGGAGGGTACGATGAGGAAGGTACGATGAGGAGAGTACAATGAGGAGGATACAATGAGGAGGGTACAATGAGGAGGGTACAATGAGGAGGGTACGATGAGGAGGGTACGATGAGGAGGATACAATGAGGAGGGTACAATGAGGAGGATACAATGAGGAGGGTACAATGAGGAGGGTACAATGAGGAGGGTACAATGAGGAGGATACAATGAGGAGAGTACAATGAGGAAGATACAATGAGGAGGGTACAATGAGTAGGGTACGATGAGGAGGATACAATGAGTACAATGAGGAGGGAACAATGAGGAGGATACAATGAGGAGAGTACAATGAGCATTGTACAATGAGGAGGATACAATGAGCAGGGTACAATGAGGAAGATACAATGAGGAGAATACAATGAGGAGGGTACAATGAGGAGGATACAATGAGGAGGGTACAATGAGGAGAGTACAATGAGGAGGGTACAATGAGGAGGATACAATGAGGAGGGTACGATGAGGAGGGTACGATGAGGAGGGTACGATGAGGAGGATACAATGAGGAGGATACAATGAGGAGGGTACAATGAGGAGGGTACAATGAGGAGGGTACAATGAGGAGGATACAATGAGGAGAGTACAATGAGGAAGATACAATGAGGAGGGTACAATGAGTAGGGTACGATGAGGAGGATACAATGAGTACAATGAGGAGGGTACAATGAGGAGGATACAATGAGGAAGATACAATGAGGAGAATACAATGAGGAGGGTACAATGAGGAGGTTACAATGAGGAGGTTACAATGAGGAGGTTACAATGAGGAGGATACAATGAGGAGGGTACGATGAGGAGGGTATGATGAGGAGGATACAATGAGGAGGGTACGATGAGGAGGGTACGATGAGGAGGGTATGATGAGGAGGGTATGATGAGGAGGATACAATGAGGAGGGTACGATGAGGAGGGTACGATGAGGAGGGTATGATGAGGAGGGTACGATGAGGAGGATACAATAAGCAGTATTTGATGAAGAGGATACGATGAGGAGGGTACAATTAGGATACAATGAGGAGGGTACAATGAGGCGGATGCAATGAGGAGGGTACAATGAGGGTACAATGAGGAGAATTCAATGAGGATACAATGAGGTGGGTACAATGAGGAGGGTACAATGAGGAGGATGCAATGAGGAGAATAGGATGAGGAGGATACAATGAGGAGGATAAAATGAGGAGGATACAATGAGGAGAATAGGATGAGGAGGGTACGATGAGGAGGGTACAATGAGGAGGGTACAATGAGAAGACAAATTCCCTGAAGAGGTGATTTTTCAGGAATTGTCTAAGGTGGCCAGAGTAGGATACAGTTGGTCAGGTTGGGGTAGGGAGTTCCAGAGGATGGGGGAGACTGTGGAGAAGTCCTGGAGGCATGCATGGGAGGAGGAGACAAGAGGGCTGGGGAGCAGGAGGTGTTGGGATATTTGGTGATGTAGCTCGGGGCAGAGTTGTGGATGAATAAGATACAATGAAAGGGTACAAACCTGCACCCCCATCTGTATGTACAATTGATCTGATATTGATCGACACTCCCCATCGATTATAATCGGATACAATACATCTGATATTGATCGATACTCCTCATCGATTATAATCGGATACAATTGTATCTTTGCTGACAGTTTTGCAGTTTTGTGAATTAACCTGTGTGGGCGGAGCCAGCCCTTGCAGTTGTCACAGGGGGCGTGCCCACTCATTCAGTGGCATGAGGTGGGAGGAGCCGGCTGGTGTCACCCCTCCCCTCCCGCCCGGTAGCACACCCGGTATTCCTCCATCCTCAGGCCGGAGATGTCTCAGCACAAGGAGCCCGCCGCCTCCGCCATCCAGATCAGCAGGTGAGCGCTCACCTATACCGGAGAGATGGCACCCTGCACGTGGCTGGACTGACACCCGGAATGACGTCATCCGTGACTGTGCAGAAAGAGGCCGGGAGGGCTGGGGGTCCCATGGGGGAGGGGGATGCTGGAAGAGGAGGGATGCTGGTGGATTGAGGGGGGAATGCAGTACTGTGGTCCCTTGGGGGGGTGCTGATGGATTGGGGGTGTGTGCAGTACTGGGGGTCCCTTGGGGGGGGGAGGGGTGCTGGTGGATTGGGGGGGTGCAGTACTGGGGGTCCTTTGGGAGAGGAGGAGTGGTGCTGGTGGATTGGGGGGGTGTGCAGTACTGGGGGTCTCTTGGGGGGGGAGTTCAGTACTGGGGGTCCCTTGGGGGAGGAGGAGGGGTGCTGGTGGATTGGGGGGGTGCAGTACTGGGGGTCCCTTGGGGGGAGGGGTGATGCTGGAGGAGGAGGGTTGCTGGTTTATTGGGGGGGGAGTGCAGTACTGGGGCTCCCTTGGGGGGAGGGGTGGTCCTGGAGGAGGAGGGGTGCTGGTGGATTAGTGGGGAGGAGTGCAGTACTGGGGGTCCCCCGGGGGGGGGGGTTGATGCTGGAGAAGGAGGGGTGTTGGTGATGGGGGGGGGGAGGAGTGCAGTAATGGGGGTGGATTGGGTAGAGGAGTGCTTGAGATCCCGGGGGAAGTTTGGCTGAGGGTCCTTGTGACAAGGAGAGTTCTGCTGGGGGGTCCCCATGGAAGAGGAAAAGGGTGTTTGGGGCCTCTGGGGAAGAAGGGGGGGTGAGGAGAGTAGTGCTGAGAGTCCCTGTGACAAAGAGAGGAGTGGGGGGGGGCAGGGGGTCCTTGCAGGAGAAGGGTGCTGGGAGACTCTTGGAAGTGCTGAGAGTCCCTGTGGCAAGGGGAGGAGTGGGGGGGCTGTGCCGAGGGTCTATGAAGGGGGAGAGGTTAGGTGCTGAGGGTGCCCAGGAGAAAAGTGCTGGGGGCCCCTGGAGAGAAGGGATGCTGAGTGTTCCTAGGGGAAGGGAGGAGTGCTAGGGATCCCCAGGAAGGCAGTGCGGTGGGGGTCCCAGGGGAGAGGACTAGAGGTTATGAAGGGGGGTTGGTGGTTCCAGGGGGTCCTGCAGTGTGTGTGTGTGTGGGGGGGGGGGTGCTTGGCTTATCCTCATACAGAGAACACTGCATGTAATCTCTAATAATGATGGTAATGTGTCAGTGCAAAGCATCATGGGTGTTTGGTTCTGTAGAAGTATGACAACGGGGAGGTTAGTGGGCGTCATGTGATGGCAGGGTTGTCAGTGGGCATCATGTGATGGCAGGGGTGTTAGTGGGTGTCATGTGATGGCAGAGGTGTCAGTGGGTGTCATGTGGTGGCAGGGGTGTCAGTGGGTGTCATGTGACAGCGATCATTCAAGTGACAGATATTTATAAATATTGAAACATAATTGCACGATTGTTTATCGATGATTTGTTTGTTTTGTGATTCCTCTGTTTATGGCGATGGTGCTGCCGGTGTTCTCCTTTAACTCTTTCATTGAATAGCCCAGATACTCCCCTTCAAATGTCGCAGCGTCAGGGCGTGTCTGTGAACCGATTCTCCCACCGATACGATTTCCCGTTATTTTTCTGATGGATTTCCTTCATTCAGTGAACCGTTTTTATCAATTCCTCGCTCATGTCTTTTGTTATGTGCAGACAAATGTGTAGAAATATAGAGGAGAGCTTTCTTGGTAATTTTACACCTATGGGGGGCGGTATTAATAAAGCAGCTGCTGTGACTTTCACCAAGTTCACTGGTGGTGAATAATGAAGGGTGAATATGCCCGGGCTCAATTCGATAAGAACTCCACGGATCTTGTTTCCGTCAAATCTGTCGGTTTGTCAAACCTGAACTTCGAGGGGGATGTCATTGAAGTCTTCAGGGGTCCAATGTGATGGAATTCTGTCTGTTGTCAGGCCTGATGCTCACAGTTGCTGCAGCGGTCATTAGCTTGGTATTGTGTTTTGTTTTTTTGTGTGTTTATTTTTTTTGTTTTGTTTTTGTGTGCTTTGTTTTTTTTTTGTTTGTTTTTTTTTCAGCTGGCTCCCAGCTATCTAGTAAAAGTGATCCGGGCCGCTGTAGAGGAGCCTGATCACCGTTAGTCTTCGCTCACTCCGAATCCGACTTTTGAAATTGTGCAACTTCTTTTGAAATTGCACAATTTCAAAGTCGGATGCCGGTGCGGCTTGGCAGACATCTGTGTGACTTCATGCACAAATGTCTATGGAAGCCGCAACGGAACTTGCAAAAAGTATGAACTACGTTCAAAATCGCTGTGACTCCGACGGAGTTGGAAACGTACCGATTGCTTCCATTGCGGAAAATAGGGTGCGACTTGTCATGCGATTTGAAACTAGTGAATCACATGACAAGTCGCACCAGTGTGACCGGGGACTTGCGGCAGCGCAGAGGTGGAGCCCGAGGAGCAGGAGAGCCGGAGTCCAGGACGGTGAGGAACATGTTCTCTGATCTGCTTTGCAGGCGACCAGAAGCAGCTCTGAGCATTTCCATGTTTGGAGGTGTCCGAATTGCGGCAGAAATGCTGAGTATCCGCCATCGTCCCCTCATGGGGGGTTTATCTCCATTGTGATCGCAATTATGTTACATAAAATATTAGTAAGTGTAAGTTATAAAAAAAAAATGTATAAGTGACCCCGTTGTGCCCATGTCAGTGGCAACGTTTCGTGTGTTGTGCTGCCCGCCGCGGGGTCTGGGAGAGCGGATATAGTGAATGCGGGGTCCGGGGAGAGCGGATATAGTGAATGCGGGGTCCGGGGAGAGCGGATATAGTGAATGCGGGGTCTGGGGAGAGCGGATATAGTGAATGCGGGGTCCGGGGAGAGCGGATATAGTGAATGCGGGGTCCGGGGAGAGCGGATATAGGGAATGCGGGGTCCGGGGAGAGCGGATATAGTGAATGCGGGGTCCGGGGAGAGCGGATATAGTGAATGCGGGGTCCGGGGAGAGCGGATACAGTGAATGCGGGGTCTGGGGAGAGCGGATATAGTGAATGCGGGGTCTGGGGAGAGCGGATATAGTGAATGCGGGGTCCGGGGAGAGCGGATATAGTGAATGCGGGGTCCGGGGAGAGCGGATATAGTGAATGCGGGGTCCGGGGAGAGCGGATATAGTGAATGCGGGGTCCGGGGAGAGCGGATATAGTGAATGCGGGGTCCGGGGAGAGCGGATATAGTGAATGCGGGGTCCGGGGAGAGCGGATATAGTGAATGCGGGGTCCGGGGAGAGCGGATATAGTGAATGCGGGGTCCGGGGAGAGCGGATATAGTGAATGCGGGGTCCGGGGAGAGCGGATATAGTGAATGCGGGGTCCGGGGAGAGCGGATATAGTGAATGCGGGGTCCGGGGAGAGCGGATACAGTGAATGCGGGGTCTGGGGAGAGCGGATATAGTGAATGCGGGGTCTGGGGAGAGCGGATATAGTGAATGCGGGGTCCGGGGAGAGCGGATATAGTGAATGCGGGGTCCGGGGAGAGCGGATATAGTGAATGCGGGGTCCGGGGAGAGCGGATATAGTGAATGCGGGGTCCGGGGAGAGCGGATATAGTGAATGCGGGGTCCGGGGAGAGCGGATACAGTGAATGCGGGGTTCGGGGAGAGCGGATACAGTGAATGCGGGGTCTGGGGAGAGCGGATATAGTGAATGCGGGGTCCGGGGAGAGCGGATATAGTGAATGCGGGGTCCGGGGAGAGCGGGTATAGTGAATGCGGGGTCCGGGGAGAGCGGATATAGTGAATGCGGGGTCCGGGGAGAGCGGATATAGTGAATGCGGGGTCCGGGGAGAGCGGATATAGTGAATGCGGGGTCCGGGGAGAGCGGATATAGTGAATGCGGGGTCCGGGGAGAGCGGATATAGTGAATGCGGGGTCCGGGGAGAGCGGATATAGTGAATGCGGGGTCCGGGGAGAGCGGATATAGTGAATGCGGGGTCCGGGGAGAGCGGATATAGTGAATGCGGGGTCCGGGGAGAGCGGGTATAGTGAATGCGGGGTCCGGGGAGAGCGGATATAGTGAATGCGGGGTCCGGGGAGAGCGGATATAGTGAATGCGGGGTCCGGGGAGAGCGGATATAGTGAATGCGGGGAGGGAGGGGGGGGGGTGAAAGTGTCCGGACTTGAAGTGGTTAATATGTTTAAAACCTTTTTAATGTCTCCATCACACGTTGTAATGCGGAGTGACGGCTGCAGGTGGCGGCACAGGTACACGCTACGTGTTCTCAGCTGGAACATGTCGGAGGAGAACACGCATGGCCGGCTTCACACGCATGGCCGGCTGTTCGGTTATACTGCAATGCATGGCAAGACAACGACTGCAGTGTGCTGCATTGCACTGACCTTTGTGTTTGAATGCACAATTCAATGCAGCTGCATTGCAGACCATCGGGAAGAGCGGTTGTGTTGCAGCTTTGGAAAAAATAGTGCATGTGTGATTATATATATATATGTATAATATTTTTTTTTTGGTCTGATGGGGTGTCTTTGTACATAAGTGGTGCTGCCTTAAAGGCCAAACCCACCATAAAAAAAAAACAAATGCGTTTATTGCAGGAAAGACGGTGTTTGTTTTTTTGCACCAGAGCCTGCAAAGCATTGCCCTGCAGTGCATCAGAGGATAGCAGGTATGAGAGATGGTCAGAGACTGCAGACGTGATGCAGGAGATGGTCAGAGACTGCAGACGTGATGCAGGAGATGGTCAGAGACTGCAGACGTGATGCAGGAGATGGTCAGAGACTGCAGACGCGATGCAGGAGATGGTCAGAGACTGCAGACGCGATGCAGGAGATGGTCAGAGACTGCAGACGCGACGCAGGAGATGGTCAGAGACTGCAGACGCGACGCAGGAGATGGTCAGAGGCTGCAGACGCGACGCAGGAGATGGTCAGAGGCTGCAGACGCGACGCAGGAGATGGTCAGAGGCTGCAGACGCGACGCAGGAGCTGGTCAGAGGCTGCAGACGCGACGCAGGAGCTGGTCAGAGGCTGCAGACGCGACGCAGGAGCTGGTCAGAGGCTGCAGACGCGACGCAGGAGCTGGTCAGAGGCTGCAGACGCGACGCAGGAGCTGGTCAGAGGCTGCAGACGCGACGCAGGAGCTGGTCAGAGGCTGCAGACGCGACGCAGGAGCTGGTCAGAGGCTGCAGACGCGACGCAGGAGCTGGTCAGAGGCTGCAGACGCGACGCAGGAGCTGGTCAGAGGCTGCAGACGCGACGCAGGAGCTGGTCAGAGGCTGCAGACGCGACGCAGGAGCTGGTCAGAGGCTGCAGACGCGACGCAGGAGCTGGTCAGAGGCTGCTGACATACTGCAGGAATGGGACATGCTCCAGGAGGCAGACAGACTAGAGACACGTTACATGCTAGACTTGACTGCTATTAATCAAAGCTATAACATGGCTATAGAGAAACGCAGATTAGTGTCTGCAGGGGCCCAGAGGGCCACACAAATTGCCAAAGGGCCACAAGTGGCCCTGGCCTGCAGGTTGAGCACCAAGGCTCTAACTGCTATTTTGCCTGGATAACTTGTTCTGTGAAAGGAAACTGAAATACATCAGACTTGCTGGCAGGATCACCAGGAGAAAATCCAGGAAAAATGCCTGGGAACATAAAAGAAAAGTAATGCAGCCACCACACCTCAGAGCTGCAATGAAACACATTTTAGTTTTTGGGTTTAATACCACTTTAAGCCTGTTATTCCCTGCCAGCCGGGTGTGAGCTTTGGGAAGATTTGGGATGGGAGAGGCTTCCGTAGCTCAGAAGGTTCTGGGAGGAGCCAGGTCTGCGAGGAGACGCGTCCTCGGGTGACCGGAGGTTTGGAGAAAAGTTCAGGTTGTAGAGTAAGTTCTCCTCCATGGATCTCCGCAGATCCCGGTATTCTCCTCCTCTGTTCACTGGATACAATGTAGGTGTCACTGGATACTTTGTTGCCACTGTAATCTCTGAAGGTCATCAGAGGAACTTCCAGTGTTTACATAACAAATGGCAGTTACTTCTTCATATTGGGGTACAATATAGCGGGGGGGGGGGGGAACCATTGTCAAGTTTTTCTGCTGCTGTGAGTTTAAGCCCGGGTTCACACTGATGCGGAATTTGCAGCGTTTTCAGTGCGAATTACGCACCGCATCACAATCGCACCCCATTCATGCGAACCGCTGCGGGTGTGTATGTAACTTAACACCCTGAAAACGGTCCGCAAAACGTGGTTTGATGTGCAGAATTGGATCGCATAGGTGTGAATACCCGTGTGATCCGATATTAGTGTGGAGCAAAAAAAAAGGGTCCTGCACCTTTTTGATGCGATTTAGAGCCATACAAAATGTACGCCTCCAATCGCATCGCACACAATTTGTATGTGATTTGCAGAGGAATGCAGTGTGGTTACTGCTTGAATCCCATGCGATAAACCGCATATACAGTTGTGTTGAAAATACTAGCCGTCAGACATCACTAACTGGATCAATCACTGTTTTTGGTGGAAATGATATTTCTACATGGCAAATAATTTCCTAGCAGGTGTAGTAGAGTCATAGAAATCCAACAGACCCAACAGTCATGACAGGCATGCTGCTGATTCTGTGTCATTGAATCACTCATTGAAAGGGGCGTGTTCACAATAATAGCCGTGTGGAGTTCTATTAGTGAGGTCATTCATTCTTTGATAAACAGGTGGCAATTATTGCCCTTATTTAAGGAAGGAAGGCAGCAAATGTTGGACATGCTGGTTACAGTGCATTTCTCTCTGAAATTCTGAGGAAAATGGGTCGTTCCAGACATTGTTCAGAAGAACAGCGTACCTTGATTAAAAAGTTGATTGGAGGGGAAAACATATAAAGAAGTGCAGAAAATGATCGGCTGCTCACCTAAAATGATGGCAAATGCTTTAAAATGGCAACCAAAACCTGAAAGACGTGGAAGAAAGCGAAAAACTACCATTGGAATGGATAGAAGAATAGCCAAAATGGGGCGGACTCAGCCAACAATCAGCTCCAGGAAGATGAAAGGTGTGACGTTCCCTGTGAGGACTGTTACAATTAGAAGACGCCGATGTGAAGCCAAACTATCTGCAAGAAGTCCCCGCAAAGTCCCACTGTTGGGAAAAAGACGTGTGCTGAAGAGGTTACAATCTGCCAAAGAGCACATTGATGGCCTAAAGAGAAATGGGGCAACATTTTGTGGACTGATGAAAGTAAGATTGTTCTTTTTGGGTCTAGTGGGCGGAGACAGTTTGTCAGACGACCCCCAAACACTGAATTCAAGCCACAGTACACTGTGAAGACCGTGAAGCATGGTGGTGCAAGCATCATGATATGGGGATGTTTCTCATACTACGGTGTTGGGCCTATTTATCGCATACCAGGGATCATGGATCAGTTTGAATCCATCAGAATACTTGAAGAGGTCATGCTGCCTTATGCTGAAGAGGAAATGCCCTTGAAATGGGTGTTCCAACAAGACAACGACCCCAAACACACCAGTAAACGTGCAACATCTTGGTTCCAGACCAACAAGATGGACGTTATGGAGTGGCCAGCCCAATCCCCGGATCTTCATCCAATAGAAAACTTGTGGGGTGACATCAAAAATGCCGTTTCTGAGGCCAAACCAAGAAATAGAGAAGAACTGTGGAATGTGGTCCAATCATCCTGGGCTGGAATACCTGATCACAGGGGCCAGAAGTTGGGGGACTCCATGCAACACAGATGTACAGCAGTTCTCAGAAACAGTGCGACTACAACCAAATATTCATGAAGTCATTCAAAGGAAAGCAAAATCTTCAAACATTTCTCAGTTTATATAGTGAATGTTTGAGTTTGTAAAGAAGAATACAAACATTTTTTTTTTTTTTGAACCGTCTAATATTCACTTTTCTTCCATTTTTTTAGAGGAACAACACAAATTTGATGTATTTTTCTTCATGTTGTGATTTGGAATAGAATGTGTCGTGTTCCCAATGCATTTGTGTGGATGGAAATAAAAGCTATTAGAAGGATTTGCAGCTTTATTCACTTTTTTCAACACACTGCTATTATTTTGAACACAACTGTATGTGAACCCGGGCTCAAGCTGTATTAGGCTCCATTCACACTTTTGGGGTCCAAATTTGCATGACAAGTTCCACCCCATCTTTCCCAATGAGTACTGTTCATATTTGTGCAACTTCAAGTCTCAGCAACTTGAAAGTAGTCCCTGCACTACTTTTCTCCGACTTTCATGCGATTTGAGGGCCATAGACTTCAATGCAAAACCTCCAAAGTCGCAATTGAATGATATAAATGCGACTTGCGTGCGACTTTTGTAGAGCACAAAGCATCATCCTTAGTCAAAGCCAAAGTTGCAATGAAAATCTTGAGATTTTGAAGTTGCATGCGTGTGAATGGAGCCTTGGCCCTGTAGCACACTGAATGCGACTTTGAAACCGCGCTGTTCAAGTAGCGTGATTTCAAAGCTGCAGATCAGCGCGATTTGTACTTCTGATTTCACTGCGGCTTGCAACTTCATTTAACAGAAGTCAATGCAAGACGCAAAGAAATAGGAATGTTGGCCAAGGAGAAGTAAAGAGGATGCAAATCATCCTCCGGGGCACAGGAAAGGTATGCAGATGACCTCTTCGATTACAGGTATCCATTCACATACAGCAGGGGTCTCCAAACTATCTACACAAAGGGCCAGTTTACTGTCCTTCAGACTTTTGTGGGGCCAGACTGTGGCCAGTGGGAATAAAAAAAAAAAAAAGTCCCAATGTCAGTGGGAAATTACAATGCCCCCATCTTTGGTGTGATTGGGAGGAATAGTACCCCATCATTGGTGTCAGTGGGAGGAGTAGTGCCACGTCATTGGTGTCAGTGGGAGGAATAGTGTCCCGTCATTGGTGTCAGTGGGAGGAATAGTGCCCCGTCATTGGTGTCAGTGGGAGGAATAGTGCCCCGTCATTGGTGTCAGTGGGAGGAATAGTGCCCCATCATTGGTGTCAGTGGGAGGAATAGTGCCCCGTCATTGGTGTCAGTGGGAGGAATAGTGTCCCGTCATTGGTGTCAGTGGGATGAATAGTGTCCCGTCATTGGTGTCAGTGGGAGGAATAGTGCCCCGTCATTGGTGTCAGTGGGAGGAATAGTGCCCCGTCATTGGTGTCAGTGGGAGGAATAGTGCCCCGTCATTGGTGTCAGTGGGAGGAATAGTGCCCCGTCATTGGTGTCAGTGGGAGGAATAGTGCCCCTTCATTGGTGTCAGTGGGAGGAATAGTGTCCCTTCATTGGTGTCAGTGGGAGGAATAGTGCCCCATCATTGGTGTCAGTGGGAGGAATAGTGCCAATTCATTGGTGTCAGTGGGAGGAATAGTGCCCCTTCATTGGTGTCAGTGGGAGGAATAGTGCCCCATCATTGGTATCCGTGGGAGGAATTGCGCCCCATCATTGGGGTCAATGGGGGGGGGTGGGGGGGTTTATGCCCCATTGTTGGTGTCCGTGGATAAAATAGTGCCCTGAGGGCCGAATAAAATCAAGCAAAGGGCCGCATCTGGCCCCCAGGCTGCCGTTTGGAGACCACTGGCATACAGTATCCTTTTGCTGACGGGGCCACTTGTATGGGATAGAATTGTTACAATGTCAGATTTCATTGAAGATTGGCCTCTGTGGTTCTATTATTCGGATCCTGATTCACACGCACTAACCCTCGCTAACACCGCTTTGCATCACAATGGCACGCTTCTAGACTCGCCGTGAGTCTGTAGGTCTGGAGGTACAAGTCCCAGCATGCCTTGCCCACTCTGAAAGTCAAATAACTCTTCAGGGTGGGGGTGGGGGTGTCGGTGTGATTCTACCAGTGTGCAACAAATGGGAATGTTCATCACAGCATTGGTACCAGAAAGGCCTCTTGCAACTGATGAAAGCGTTTTCCGATGAATTAAGGGCCCGTTCATGCTTTTGGGTTGCGGTAAAGCGAGCACCGCGGTGTGGGACCCATGCGGCATTACAGTGGTATTCATTTTGCGGGCGATACGCTTGGCATGCTGCATGTTGGGCTAGCAAATAAAAGTGTGACATTTGTGCCTTATATAGTGAATGCGGGGTCCGGGGAGAGCGGATATAGTGAATGCGGGGTCCGGGGAGAGCGGATATAGTGAATGCGGGGTCCGGGGAGAGCGGATATAGTGAATGCGGGGTCCGGGGAGAGCGGATATAGTGAATGCGGGGTCCGGGGAGAGCGGATATAGTGAATGTGGGGTCCGGGGAGAGCGGATATAGGGAATGCGGGGTCCGGGGAGAGCGGATATAGGGAATGCGGGGTCCGGGGAGAGCGGATATAGTGAATGCGGGGTCCGGGGAGAGCGGATATAGTGAATGCGGGGTCCGGGGAGAGCGGATATAGTGAATGCGGGGTCCGGGGAGAGCGGATATAGTGAATGCGGGGTCCGGGGAGAGCGGATATAGTGAATGCGGGGTCCGGGGAGAGCGGATCTAGGGAATGCGGGGTCCGGGGAGAGCGGATATAGTGAATGCGGGGTCCGGGGAGAGCGGATATAGTGAGTGCGGGGAGAGCGGATATAGTGAATGCGGGGGCCGGGGAGAGCGAATCTAGTGAATGCGGGGTACCACACCCTCTGACCAATCACAATGGCACCCATTCAAATCAGTGCAACTTTGAAAAGGTGCCTGCACTGCTCTGATGTGCCTTTTTTTTTTATTTTATTTTTTTAAATTGCGCCCATAGGGGTCTTGTTATAAAGCAGTAAAAGTGACTTTCACTGAACATTCTCATTTACTGAATGACATTCTTTCATTAACAGTGCTGTGAAAAAGTATTTGCCCCCCCCCCCTTTTTTTTGCATTTATTTCTATTTTTATTTGGATCATAAAACAAATTGTAACATTACACAAAACTTGAGTAAATACAAAATGCCGTTTTTAATGACGATTCCATTAGCAAGGGGAAAAAAGCTTTCCAAATCTGCCTGGCCCCCTGTGAAAAAGTAATTGCCCCCTAAACCTAATAACTGGCTGCGCCACCCTTGGCGGCAACAAACCCATCAAGCGTTTACGATAACTGGCAATGAGTCTTTCCCATCGCTGTGGAGGGATTTTGGACTCTTTAAGGTCATGCTGCAGCATCGCCATCGGAATTCAGTTCGGACTTTGACTCGGCCGCTCCAAAACCTTCATTTTGTTTTTTTTGGAACCATTCAGAGGTGGACTTGCTGGTGTGTTTCGGATCATCGTCCTGCTCCAAGTGTGCTCGAGCTTGACGTCAGGAACTGATGGGCGAACATTCTCCTTCAGGACTTTCTGGTAGAGCTCAGAATTCATGGTTCCAGGAATTATAGCAAGATGTCCATGTCCTGAACCCAGACCATCCCACTACCTCCACCATGTGTGACTGTTGGGATGATCTTTTTATGAAATGCTGTGTTAGTTTTACGCCAGATGTAACGGAACGCACACCTTCCAAAAAGTTCAACTTTTGTCTCATCAGTCCACAGAATATTTGCCCAAAGGTCTTGGGGATAAACAAGATTTTTTTTGGCCAACGTGAGAGGAGCCTTTGTTCTCTTTTTGGTCAGCGGTGGCTTCGGACCTCTCCCATGGAGGCCATTTCTTCCCAGTTTCTTTACTGTTGAATCATGAACACCGACCTTACCTCACTGATCACCAAACTGCAAGGGAGTCCTGTAGTTCTTTTAGATGCTATTCTGGGTTCTTTTATGACCTCCAGGATGAGTCGATGTGGTGTTCTTGGAGTCCTTTTTGGTAGGCCGGCCACTCCTGGGAAGAGTCACCACTGTTCCAAGTTTTCTCCACCGTGGTTCGCTGGAGTCAAAAAGCTTTAGAAATGGCTTTGGTAACCCTTTCCTGCCTGATAAATGTCAATGCCTCTATTGCTCATCTTTTCTTGATTTTCTTTAGAACCCAGCATGAGGTGTTGCTTTTTGAGATCTTTTAGCGTGCTTCACTTTGTCAGACAACTTTTGTTTAAAGCGGAGTTCCACCCAAAAGGGGAAGTTCCGCTTTAAAGACTGGCCCCCCGCTTTCCATTAAGGATTGGCACCTTTGGGGAGCAGGGGGTGGGAGTGGGGGAGCGGGTACCCAAAATTGACAGGTACCCTCTCCCACTTCTGCTGCGATCACCTAGGCAATCGGAGACGGAAGTTGTCCTCCCACCCTCCTTCCCCGTAGACTTCTAGGACACGTGACAGGTCCTAGAAGACTACGGGCCACTCTGGAAGCGCAGCGCTACTCGCGTGTGCGCAGTGGGCACCTGGCAGCTGGGGTGCCCACACTGAAGATGCCAGCGCCTGGAACACCAGACAGCCGGTGAAACGGGCTGCGGTGGGGGCAACGCTGGATCGTAGGACAGGTGAGTGGCTGTTTTTTAAAAGTCAGCAGCTACAGTTTTTGTAGCTGCTGACTTTTATTTTATTTACAGTTAGATTGGAATGCCGCTTTAAGCAATTTCTTGATTCAACAGGTCTGGCAGTAATCAGGCCTGGTCGTCACAAGTGAAATTTAACTCGCCTACCCCCCCAAAGAAAAAATAATGTGGTTAATCACAGTTCATTCATAATTTAGCAAGGGGGGGGGGGCAATTACTTTTTCACATAGGGCCAGGCGGGTCTGGACAGCTTTCTTTCCCTTAATAAATGAAATCATCATTTAAAAACTGCATTTTGTATTTCCTCGGGTTATCTTTGTGTAATATTAACATTTGTTTGATGATCTGAATTATTTAAGTGTGACACGTGCAAAAAAAAATCAGGAAGGGGGGCAAATACATTTTCACAGTGCTGTAAAACACAAGGACCCAGAAGATTCACCTGCAGAGCAAGTTTGCTGAATGTCAGATTCTCCGCTTTATGGATATGTCCCTGGTGTGAGCTGTTCAGAAAGGAACACGTGGCCCTAGAGAGGCATCACAATCTGTTCCCGTGGCCCTCGAGAGGCATCACCCTGAGTTCCCGTGGCCGTTTCATTAATGACTCCCATATCTACCCATTACGTGGTCGTCTGGGGACAGATCGTCAGATTCTCTGCCAGTCAGTCCTCCAGAGAACAGATAATAGTTTTCTACTTGCTGAACGAACTCCGCTCCTAGCTGGCTTCATTCCTAAACCTACAGACCCACCTGCAGGGTGGAAACCTAGATCAACCAATCAGAATTGTTCCAATCTGATCCAGAAATCTTGTTGCCGTGAGTTGTAGGAAACGCATTGCGCTTTGTGCGCCTTAGCCACCTCCGTACCAGCCTGCAACACCCCTTCATTACCTGGACATTTGTATTTCCCCCAGCACTGTGATAGTTGGAATGGCAATTACTCGGTCATGCAACGTTGTACCCAAATTCTTTTTATATATTTCATTTGAAACCAATAGAAGTTTGTCTTGGTGATGTTTAAAGTGTTACTAAACCCCCAACAGTACAATCAGTCTGTATATGCAGTAGAGCATGCTTGTTATACTCACTGTGGGACCTAAGGGGTTAATCCTCTGCATTGTTTTTGATCCTGTTTTCTCTGATCCTCCCCTGCTTCCAGTGTCCCCCTCTTATCTCCTGATAAGACATGTCATATGGAGTTACTCTGATGCACATGCTCAGTTTGGTGTGTATTGCTAGAGAGTTGTTTTTTTTATTTCTTGGGAGAGTGCATGTGATCAGCACTGTCCACACACAATTTCTCGTTACAGAGAACTTTTGTACCCCTTTTTGTTTTTTGTTTATTTTTCCCCGTTGGAACAGGGAACGACTACCATTTCATTCTGCAGGTTGTCTGCTTCCAGAAAATATGTTTTGGGGGCATTTAAATAATCTTCAGACCTAAAATAGTTTTTTTTGTTTTTTAGCACGTGCAAAAAACGCCAAACCGGCTCTGGCAGCAAAAGGGTTACACAACACATGGCACATCAATGGACTTAAAGAGGAGTTCCAGTCAAAAAAACAGTAGCTGCCCACTTAAAAAAAAAAACAAAAAACTGCCACCTACTAGTCCCTCGATCCAGCGGTGTCCTCACACGCCGGCATCTTAAGTGTGGGCAACCCGGCTTAAGGCTTCACACGTGTGCAAGTAGCGCTGCGCCATGTGAATGGTCCCACGTTCTTCGCACGTCCCAGAAGACCAAGGGGAGAAGGACAATTTCCAATTCAGATTGCCTAGGCCAGGAGTGCCATACTGGCAGCCCTCCAGCTGTTGCGAAACGACAAGTCCCATCATGCCCCTGCTGTTGGGAGTCATGCTTGTAACGGTCAATCTTGCAATGCCTCATGGAAACTGTAGTTTGGCAACAGCTGGAGGGCCGCCAGTTTGACACCCGTGACCTAGGCGACAAGTGGGAGCCAAAATCGGGTACCTGCTCCCCAAAGGTGCCACTTCCTCAGGGAGGGGCGGATCAGTACTTAAAGCGAACTTTCCCTTTTGGGTAGAGCTCTAAGCTGACCACATAGGGTTCAAGTTGTGTCCAATTTCTACTGAATTGGCTACAATTCTTGCCATAGGTGGACCTGTTGGAACACTTTTTGAAAAATCGAAGGAGTCGGGTGGAAAACTGTTGGCTGAACAGGCACTGCTTGATATTCGGTACTGTGGCTATTCAGGTAGCCACGGGTGTCGTCAGGGGCGTATTTACCAAAGGGCAACAATGCATTTGCCTAGGGCGGCATTTTTTTAGGGGGGCAGCAGCGCCCCCCAGAAGAAGGAACATTTGCAGCATGGGGACCAGGTGGGATCTGAGAGGAGCTGCTTGATGGTGTATGCAGAGCCCGACTATCGTTCCCAGGGAGCTCTTGGGTGGGGGTGGGGATGGGGCAGGGGTGTTGTTGGTCAATGTAAAGCTCTCTCCATGGGGGGTGGTCTGGTGTTGGTTGGTGTCCAAGCTCTCTCTGCCGAGGAGGGGTTGGTTGCCCGATTTCTGTGTTGCCTAGGGCCTCACAAAACCTAAATACGCCACTGGGTGTCGTGGCTGCTTGAATACAACCGGCGGTGGAGATTCCGCCATCCATGGTCAGTAGCATGTATGCTTAGCCCTACAAATGCAAATATCACATCTAGGCAAAAGCAATACTTTCAACTAAACCCATATAAAAGTTGGTGCCTGCTGGGACTTGTAGTTCGACCGTTTCTTAGACCCACCGCTTGCCTTACCTGCCTAACACCGACTTGCTCTGCATCAAAGCATATTGTGCAACCAACGTTGAAAATGACTGGAGCTTGGAGGCTGCGCTTGCATTCGGTTGTTGGCTGCCTGATTCTGCAATAAGGTGATACTCTCTTGCAAAAAAAACGTTTTCTTTTCTTCATCTTGTTCAGATCTGTAGGATTTCACTAAATCCATCTCCAGGACTTTCCTGCCTTTTATGAGATGCGTCCCGCGGTTATTGGACGATTTTTGGAGGGACTGCTAATCCATGCCAGGTAATTCCACCTGCTTGAAATTCCTGCTTCGGGGGAACCGCTCTCCGTAGGAGAAACGCCGGGGAGCACCACAAAAGAACTCCATATGTTGTGTTTTCTCTGAGCAAATATGATCACAGCATGAGGTATCAGGTACGGGATTCTGCCGTGATAGGGATGTGTGGTCCTTCTGTGTGGGGTCCGTATGAATGATTATGATGATCCTGGGCACAAGATTTTGGAAAGTTGCAAAGACTGGCATTCGTTCTCTGTGTCTGGTTGAAAAAGTTCGAAGGTAAGAGAGACAGGTGTGTGAGATCGGATGGAAAAGGCCAGCTCTGTACTAAGGATGGTGTCCATCCTGATGCTTCGAGAGAGGTCGCCACTGCCTCTGCATGTTGCCTGTCTGCCATGTTGACCCTCTGGTTGGAGTATCTTCTGAGACCGGCTCAGAGCAAGTATGCAGTTCAAGAATTATGACTTCACTGACTGTATGTCTGTTCCAGGTCAGGGATTTAAAGAATCAGGCAGTAAGCATTTTCATGGGGGAGTTGAGGTTGGACCTAGCAGGTAGGAAGTGGGATCAGAGTTGGTTTGTTAAATCCCCTGCAGGCTTACCCACTTCGTGAAGTTGAGTTAGCAGATTTGTTGAAGATGCAGGATGGTCCATGGAGATAGAATGGATTATGATACATGGTGGAGGATGGTCCTCGAAAGTAGGATGGAAGATGATGCATACTAGAGGATAGTCCAAGAAGGTGGGATAAAGGATGATACATGGTGGAGGATGGTCCTAGGAGGTATGATCAAGAATGGTACATGGTGGAGGATGGTCCTAGGAGGTATGATCAAGAATGGTACATGGAGGATGGTCCTTTGAAGTAGGATGGAGGATAATGCATACTAGAGGATAGTCCAAGAAGGTGGGATGGAGGATGATACATGGTGGAGGATGGCCCTAGGAGATATGATCAAGAATGGTACATGGTGGAGGATGGTGCTAGGAGGGATGATCGAGAATGAGGTATGGTGGAGGATGATACATGAAGGAGGATGGTCCTAGAAGGTAGGATGGAGGATGATATATAGTAGAGAATGGTCTTAGAAGGTAGGATGATAGATAAGACATGGTGGATCCTCCTGGTCTGAGGAGGTGTGCTAGTGAATGACAGAAGGTGGAGGATGGCCCTAGGAGGTAGGATGATAGAAGGTGCAGGATAGTTCTAGGCGGTAGGATGGAAGATGATACATGGTGGAGTATGGTCCTAGGAGGTAGAATGAGGGATCAGACATGAAGCGAGCCTGCGAAGGATGGAGTTAGGATGGGATATAAGACGGGGGTAATACATAAACAATATATACCTAAGTTAATTATTGTGACTTATAAATTAAAAATGAATGTAAATAGCTGAAACCAGAATTGTGCTAATACATATCATATGTGATCAATCAATATTTGTAATCGTGCAAATTCATTAGTGGATGTGCAAATACAATCAATAAAGTGCATAAATAAAGTATTTTATAAATATGTGCAATGTGCAGGTGAACTCCTTATTCCCTCTTTCCAGGTGCCGTGTAGTCTCAATATGCGCTCACCTTAATATTTGCCTAAATAAATTTAGGCAAATAGACTTTTAGTCCTTCCAGGACTGGTGGGGTAGTACTCCTATGTAAAGTATTCCAAATGGGAATGTAGATCTGCTAAAATCCTCCTGTGCTCTCCTCTTTCTCCATAAGAAGCTGCTCATGGATGGATGTTTGGGAGATCTATGTGGATCTCTTATTTCCCCTCCTGGGGACACCTCTTCCTTGTATCCTCCTTTCCTCAATGTGGGGTGTATAGATCAAATAGAAAAAAGAGAGACCATGGTGCCTTATCCTTTTGTATATAAATGGTTTATTGCTGCCGGATGCGGTAATATACAGCAGTTTCTGGCACTTTTCTAATACAGGTCAGCAGTGGATGTAGTATACTGTGCCTTTCTGTCTGCCTCTGCTGGAATCGCCAAGCCTCTCCGATGCAACGTCGTGACGTCAGAGCCCCTCCCCTACGTGTTGTGTCACAGGATCACGTGACTTCATCAGGGGGAAAATGATTCGGGGGGAAATCATTTTTGGTCCTGACGAAGCTGAGTGAGATACGCCCATCGGCGAAACGCGTTGACGTCATACGTCAGATACGTCACTTCCGGTCATGCGCACTAGGTGGAACGCACGCTGACCTACAAGGAGGTAGCCATCTTCACATGCCATGAGGCATACTTAGGCGGCACAGGCGCCATGGAGAGGTCGGAACCCGCGGTATGTCGGCTGATGTTAGCGGTGGTTCCTTGGTTCCATACAGCAGTACCTTTTGAAGGGCAGTACTTATGAAGGATATCCTTTTCTTTCCTACTACCCATTGCACAGGTGGTGAGTGGACTGTTACAGGACATTAGATTTAAGGTCCCTTGTGACCTATATGGCATAAACGTCTATTATTGAGTGAAAGCTCTCACAGTGACTTCCCTCATATTGTTTGTCTTACTACAGGATGGGGACATTATGGTGCTTTATATAGGAAACAAGGCATGCCACATATATTTCAACGGGCGGAGGAGCCGCTGGGCCTTATCTTGTTTTCAACAAAAAGTGGTGTGTAGTCCACATGCTGTGGTGAAGAAATCACTTGAAGCAGTGTTCTGCTACTTGCATCTGTTTCTCCATCCAGGCAACAACTGGGGCGTTATTTATATCTAAAAGTCCTAAGAATCAGTCAGTTACATTACAGATGAATGGGCCCCAACCACATGTGCCGGCGTGGGACTGTACTGCATTTCATTTGTGATATCCTTTTGCTGCCTAACAAAGGCTTATGGTTATGCCTCTCTTTTGACGCACACTGTGCTCGCTGCATTGTATACATGTGATATTGCATACCTTTGGTATAATTTTTGGGAATTCCCCTCTATGGGATAGAACCTATATGGTCATGACACATGTCTTTATATTTATTACATGTGACACTGTATACCTATGGTATCATTTTTGTGTACACCTCCTTTGGGAAGTGTTAACCTATGTGCCAGTGCTACAAAGACTTTAGACTTTAGTGGTCATTGTCTTTGCAGCACATCTATCCAGACCGGTCTTGGTGTTATTTTATATGGTTTTAGGTCTGTGTGTATTGTCTCATACTGAGGTGAAGGTAAACCAGGGCGATTGCCCATATGTCAAATATTTATATGTAATAAAGCAGAATTTTTGGAAATTTTTCTGAGTATCACATTCTGTTCATAATGTAGCCGCTTTTCTGTGAATTCTTTTTCACAAACCCTTCTTTTTTGTATGCCTCTTTGGGCTACTGAATGGAAGCCATATATTGGGTGATACAGTAATTTTATTTTGTAACCTCCAAAAAAAAACTATCTTTAGGAAATCATTTTCCCCCTGATGAAGTCACGTGACCCTATGACAACGCGCCTGGAAAGAGGGAATAAGGAGTTCACCTGCACATTGCACATATTTATAAAAGACTTTATTTATGTACTTTTATTGATTGTATTTGCACATCCACTAATGAATTTGCACGATTACAAATATTGATTGATCACATATGATATGTATTAGCACAATTCTGGTTTGATCTATTTACATTCATTTTTAATTTATAAGTCACAATAATTAACTTAGTTATATTTTTTATGTATTTATTAGCTTATTTATTTATAAGTGTGATATATTTTGTGATTAAGGATTTAAAATAGGAGCGCGGCACTATAAGTATATATAATTGGATAATAGGAACACAATTAAGTGGGTTTGTGTAAGTGCCAGCGAACCAAGCACATTATTTAAGCAGATAATTGTCAATATTTTATTGAACACCTCATTCATAATAGCTCACAAGTATTCACTTTTTAATTATAAGACGGGGGTAAGCTGGGTGGTCCTAGGAGATATGATAGGTAATCGGACACAGAAGGAAATCTGTGAGATTGGTCCTAGGAGGCTGGATAGAGGATCACACTTGGAGAGGGAGGTGTGTTAGATGGTCTTAGGAGGTAGAAAATGTGAATATCAGACATAGAAAGGTTGGAGTATGGTTCTAGGAGGTAGGATGAGGAATCCGACATGGGGAAGGGTCATGCAGGATGGTTCTGTTCTGAGGATGGTGATTCAGGCATGGAAGGAGGGGTCGGATTATGATCCCAGGAGATAGAATGAGGGTTCAGACATGGAAGCAGAGGTTGAATTATATTCCTAGGAGGTAGAATGGGGGTTCAGATATTGGTGGAGGGGTTAAAGGATAGGGGGTAGAATGTTGGATCAGGCATGGAGAAAGGGGCTGGAGAATGGTTCTAGTGGGGTAGGATGGGGGATCAGGCTTGGGTACAG
This sequence comes from Staurois parvus, assembly GCF_062004578.1. NCBI lineage: Eukaryota > Metazoa > Chordata > Amphibia > Anura > Ranidae > Staurois > Staurois parvus. The sequence goes on along the minus strand of NW_028319539.1, from coordinate 37,110 downwards.
GGATTTCAAGATGGTGTGAGGAGGTAGGACTGGGATCAAACATTGTGGGTGTGGTGGGGTTGGAAGATGACCCTAATAGGCAGAATGGGGGATGATTCATGATAATAGATGGTTCTGAGAGGACGAATGGGGGACTAGGGATGGGCCCAGAACAGGTATTTTGACTTTCACTAACATTTTGAGAAGGTCAGTAATAGGATAGGAGGAGTTGTGGATGGCGTTAGGAGGAGGCAGAGCCAAGGACAGTTCTAGGAGGTAGAACAAGGGATGATAAATGGTGGAGGATGGTCCTAGAAGGAAGGATAGGGGAACAGATATCGGTAAGGGGAGGAGGATGGTCCTAGAAGGTAGGATGGGGGCGATGATGTATGGAGGAGGATGGACATAGTGATGGAGGATGGAGAATGGTCCTAGAAGGTGAGATAGGGGATCAGACATGCTGGTGCAGGGGAGTGTTTGAGTATAGGGAGTAGGATTGGGAATCGGACATATAAGTGAGGTGTTTGGGGGGGGGGGGGGGTAGCGAATAGTGGATCAGGTGGTGTGGTAGGGCAGGGGTAATTTTTAGTCTAGTGTCCAGTGTAGGAATGAATTGCATAGTGTGTAATGGCCACTTTGTCCTCCAAAGGATGAATTTCCTTCTGCAGGCCAACATTTTGTAGAACTTTTTTCTCACGAACAGTGTACATAAAGTGGACATGTGACTTGCCTGGACAGGTCTTCTCGGTATATACTGCAGCTGTGACTGAACCGGCTTTCTCTGTGGCTCCGTTTGAGCCTTCGTCTGGCTTCTGTTTCTCTACTTCTGTCAGATGAATTTTTCCTCCTAATTATGTCCGTAGCGGTTGAAGTCACCTAAGTCTGGTTGGAGGAACTCTGACACCAATCTAAAGGCCGAGTCGGGTCTCATTTGCACTCGTATTGCCATCCTGCATTTCTACCGCTGCGGCACAACTGCAAAACCACAGATTTGGGTATCTGTTGGGTAGGTACCTGATGAAGGTCTTGTGTAGCCCCTCAAATTTATGCTGAGCCTTGGCAAATCAGCAGGTAGGCAGCATGGGCGTACGGCATGGACTGGGAGCAGGAAGCAAATGGCTTCCCCCAAAAAACCTGCTTATAGCTCTTCCCTTTGCCTGTCCCAGGGAACACCCCCTCCCCCGGCTCCAAAATGTATGATGCCATTACTTGCTTGACATCAGTCTCAGGTCTGGTGTACCGAGGTCTTTGAAATGTGTTTTGTTATATTCTAGAAATAACCGTTCCTCTGCCAAGCCTTTCAGAAACTACTGCAAAACGTGAAATATTCCCTTCATAAGAAGGGCTGGGACAAGGGGTGGGCAGGAGGGGCAGCTGCCCCGCGCGCCGGGAAGCAAGGGGGGAAAGAATATGTTTGAAATAACCTTTCTTCTGTCAGGCCTTTCAGAAACTACTGCAAAACATGAAATATTCCCTTCATTAGAAGGGCTGGGACACGTGGGCAGGAGGGGCAGCTGCCCCGGGCGCAGAGAAGCAAGAGCGCAAAGAATAGGCACAGGGTGGTACACCCATTCTGCGGCATGTATTACAGCGGGGGAGGGGGCACAATTCTGGATCCTTGCCTTGGGCACTGGACAGCCCTGTCCTGGTACTGTTCATAGGCAACTCACCAGTGTATGATTGACTGTGAATGGAGGAGGGATGAGGAAGGGAGGGCGTACGCCATGTTCTCTCCTTCTCTATTTACAGAAAGCCTTGTATTCTGTGAAAAAAAAAAAATATATATATATATCTGGCTTTTTGTGAATGGGAAAGAAGAGAGGAGGGGGCAGGGACCGGACGGGAGCCCTTCACTGCTGCAGGTGCTGCTCCCGCCCCCGCAGAACCAGGAAATCCAGTGACTTGGGAAGGAACCAGCTTGCAGCCAGCTCTGAGTTTCACGTTAAGCAGCGGACATCCCCACACAGTATACATCATGTTTTTTCAAAGGAGTTCAGCTTTAACAAAAAACAACAAAAACAAAACACACAAAATAAAAAAATTATATATATATTTTGCTGCCTTTGCCCTGCAGTAGAATATGTGCATTAAGTCAATGCAAAGTAGTTAGTGGGTGTGTTTTGTTCCCTGGCCACGCCCCTTTGAAAGGACTGCAGCTTGATTTGTAAGTGGTGTTGAACGCACCTGTACCGGCTCCTCCCCTTTAGTCTTGCACAGGTGTAGCGGCTCCTCCCCTTTAGTCTTGCACAGGTGTGGCGGCTCCTCCCCTTCAGTCTTGCACAGGCGTGGCGGCTCCTCCCCTTCAGTCTTGCACAGGCGTGGCGGCTCCTCCCCTTCAGTCTTGCACAGGTGTGGCGGCTCCTCCCCTTCAGTCTTGCACAGGTGTGGCGGCTCCTCCCCTTCAGTCTTGCACAGGTGTGGCGGCCCCTCCCCTTCAGTCTTGCACAGGCGTGGCGGCCCCTCCCCTTCAGTCTTGCACAGGCGTGGCGGCCCCTCCCCTTCAGTCTTGCACAGGCGTGGCGGCCCCTCCCCTTCAGTCTTGCACAGGCGTGGCGGCCCCTCCCCTTCAGTCTTGCACAGGCGTGGCGGCCCCTCCCCTTCACTGTTGCAAAATCGAAGCAGTTTAAAGTTCAGCTTTAAGGCTAAGTTTGATTTGTTTCTGCATTTTGCTTTTGATGCGGTTTTGGGTTTTTTTTTTTTGTTTTTTTTTTCCCAACTTGTTGCTGGGCAGATTACAATACAAACGCATAAAAAACGCACTACATGCATTTCTGCAGCATTTTAATTGAAGTCTTTTGAACCAAAAACGCAACGTTTTGCTTTTAAAGAAAAAAAAAAAAGTCCCCGACCCTTTCCAAAAAGCGCAGCGGGTGAAAACGCGGCGATGTGAACCCGTCTCATAGGAAATCATGTTAAATGGACTGCTGTGTGCGCCTGCAAAATGCAACGGAAAACACAAAGGTGTGACCCTAGACCCGAGGATTCAGCGTCTGTCTGCTAACATTCCATGCGATTCGGTGACCACGGCTGCGATCGGATGAGAAGAGTTTCTGTCCTTGTGCTGCTTGTCGGATCGTCGCACGGACGGGAAGCGTTTCATGACGGGCCACATGTGCTTCGCAGTTAACGCAGACTCTCTCCCCCCCCCCCCCCCCCCCCCGCCAGTGCCAGCCCGGCTTCCTGTGTAGATGGAGGATGTCCTTACAAGGTATCGCGCCTTCTGTGTCCTTCCCTTTTATTGCCATTTGTAACTTTTTTATATTTTGCGATTTTGCTGGCTTCATCAAAGTCAGTACAACCTCTCCGTCGTTAAAGCGATATTCACCCCAAAAATGTCAGTGCAGCCGACCAATCATGAGACGTGGCTGCTGCATTCCTTTTTTTTTTTTTTTTTTTAGGCTTTTTACCCCCTTTTTTACCATTAACTGTATTAGAATGCTCCACTCCTGGAGGAAGAAGCTCAGGAGGCACAGCAGGCAGCAGCATTGCTTGTCTGGGAGGGGGGAGTGTTAAATGGACTCATCCTCTCCTCACGCCTCATCTCCATGACCCTCCCCCCCCTTATCCTCTCCCTACGCCTCATTTCCATGACCCCTCCCCTTTATCCTCCTTCCCAGGTTTGGAAAGGCATAGCTGCTGGTGATTCCACAACCCATGCCAGTCTGTTTTTTTTTTTTAAATGTTGAATAGCAGTTCATCCATTGAAACTGCATGTGAATTCGTTCTGTGCAATTGGGATAAAATGTAAGTGATGAAGAGCAATGGGCCTGAGTGAAAGAACACATCCCTAGCATCCCTTTAGATGAGCTTGTCTGTTCCCCCTCCCCGCTGGCTCCTGGATGGGACTTTAGTTGTCCCATCAGTAATCAATGATCGTTATTAACACCTAGTGTTGGTCCACCTTTAAAAAAAAAAAAAAAAAACAGGTGAACTAACCAAAAACCCTCCCCACCCAACCCCCCAATCCATGATCCCCCCGATCCATGATCCCCCATCCCCGAGTCCTGAAGAGGTGAACTAACACCAAACACCCTCTCCACCCCCTGATCCGTGATCCCCCATCCCCAGGTCCTGAAGAGGTGAACTAACACCAAACACCCTCCCCACCCCCCCGATCCATGATCCCCAATCCCCGGGTCCTGAAGAGGTGAACTAACACCCTCTCCACCCCACCCCCTGATCCCTGGTCCCCCATACCTGGGTCCTGAAGAAGTGAACTAACCAAAAACCCTCTCCACCCCTCAACCCAGTCCCCCATCCCCTGGCCCTTTATGTGGTGAACTAACACCAAATACCCTACCCACCCCCCAATCCCTGGTCCCCCATCCCCGGGTCCTGAAGAGGTGAACAAACACCCACCCCACCCCCTGATCCCTGGTCCCCGGTCCCCCATCCCTGGGTCCTGAAGAGGTGAACTAACACCCTCTCCACCCCCCGATCCCTGGTCCCCGTGTCCTTAAGTGGTGAACTAACACCAAATACCCTATCCCACCCCACCCCCGATCCCTGGTCCCTTAACCCGGGTTCTGAAGTGGTGAACTAACACCAAATACCCTACCCACCCCACCCCCTGATCCCTGTTCCCCCATCCCCGGGTCCTGAAGAGGTGAACTAACACCAAACACAAAACCCTCACCCTATCCCACCCCCTGATCCCCCATTCCTGGGCCCTGAAGAGGTGAACTAACACCAAAAGCCCTCCCCACCCCACCCCCTGATCCCCCCCCCATCCCCAGGTTCTGAAGAGGTGAACAAACACCCTCCCCACTCCCTGATCCCTGGTCCCCCATCCCCGGGTCCTGAAGAGGTGAACTAACACTTTAATTTAACAAATGTGACTTTAGAAGCATTTAATACCAGCCACACCCACCCCATTAACCCTCTTGACCAGTTGTTCTCAAACTCCAGGACTTGGCCTGCTGCCTGGCCAATGCTTCCTTCCTCCCGGGACTCCAGTCAGCTGCAGATCCCCCACACCTACCACAGTGCCTCCCAGCTCCTATAGTGCACCTAACCTCCCATAATTGTCCACATCGTCCCTCCACATCCAGTATGATGGAGAAGCCCTGCTCTTAGACTTCCAAACTCCCATGAATTCCAAAAGTCACTCTTTCCACTTAGCCGTAACAAGTTCACTTGCAGCATAATAACCCGGAGTCTCCCGGAGAATTTCTTCTTCCCACAAATCAAGATATACAGTACTTTACGCACATCCACACATCCCTGTTTAATGACGATTTGCCAGTTTGGAGGTGCCAAGGGGTGATGGGCAACAAGACCATGACCAGCAAACCTGGAACCAAGTTGAAGCCACGTTCAGAATTCCCCAACATGATCAGATTAATGATGTCACTGATGTATCTGACACTTATCTTCCCTTTTGCTAAAGAGGACTTTTGTCCATCTGTAATTTTTGTAGTTCCACCCTAGATAAAAACGAAGTCATATTTAGCCAATTTAACGTCCAATTCTTATTCAAAAACGACCTATCTTGAGACATTCCACCTTTAAGATTGGCTGGGCATTTGGCAGGCGACTCCCAAAATTTAGTGGCATTGGAAACGTCTTATGGGGTACCATCAAGGCGGTTGGTGCCACATAGGATGGCAAAGTGTGTTCCGGGCTACCCGTCAGCCTGTTTTTTGGGACTATGGAGAGCTTGGTACATAATGTACCTACATACATGGTGGACCTGTCCCCACGTACGGGCTTTTTGGGATGTGTAACGGAACCGACCCCAGACTGCACTTGGGTACTTCTGTTATAATACCGCTTCCCTGTCTGAACTTAACCACAGACACCACAGCCGACCAAAGAAGACTAGAAGACACCAGTCTTAGAAGTAAACCAGGAAGTAGACTACTTTATTTTAACAGATACAAGATATATACATTCAAGGGAACAACCCCCCCTCCCTGCATAATGACACAGGGCGGGGCAATCTACCTTTTAGTAACAAGAGACACACCAGCAGACAGTCCCATCAATAGGGAGGGCTTCTGGAAACACCCCCCCCCCCACCAAGCCAATACACATAAACACATACATCCCATAATAGTTTGCTCCCAAGTAAGACACACAATAGAACAATGGGATGCAACCACATGGCATTAAACAATCAACAACCCCCCACCCCAATATTAGGACAGATCACCCTGTACCACTAACAGGCACAGGGTCTTACACATAAGAGGGATATGGGGAGCTAAGACAGGGGTCTCCCCACCTCTCTAAAGTGAGTTTTGTTCTATGGGCCCCCCACCCAAAGTCACTCCCGTCACAGGATGACATTGCACCTATTTGACCGATCCATTCAGCTCAACCCACAGGTAGTGCTGCTAAATGTTGCCCTCTTGGAACTGACCAGGAAGCAATCTCGTGCCCTCTTCTCACATTACAACAGCTGCAAAACAGACAATTGCCAGATTTTGGAGGATGCCGGTGCTTTGCACAATGGCCATCAAAAACCAAATCGAGGCAATGGTACACGCAAAAATTGAGGCAACACTCTAGGATAGGGTGCGATGATATACTAAAGTCTGGCAGCCCTGGATTGACAGAAATGTGCCCCCTGACTTTGACGCAACTGTCTTGGAGCCCTAATTGGTTGTATCATTCTGTCATTCATTTGCACACCCAGGATCGTTGCCAGTACAACCCCTGGAACCATCCCTACCTGCCCCATTCCTCCCATCCTCTTCTTCATCTTTCTTCCATTCATTCATATTCCTGTGTAATTATAGGGGAGGGGTTCTGTGTAATAATAGGGGTACTATGGGGGAGGGAAGGGGGGCTGTGTAATAATGGGGGTAGTATTGGGAGGGGATCCTGTGTAATGATGGAGGAAGGGAGTCCTGTGTAATAATGGGAGTAGTATGGGGGAGGAGGTCCTGTGTAATATGGGGGAGGGGGGGTCCTGTGTAGTAATGGGAGTAGTATGGGGGAGAAGGTCCTGTGTAATGATGGGGGTAGTATTAGGGATGGGTCCTGTGTAATAGGGGTACTATGGGGGAGGGGGTCCTGTGTAGTGATAGAGGGGGAAGGGTGTTGGGTCCTGTGTAATAATGGGGGTAGTATGGGGGAGGGGTCCTGTGTAGTGGGGTAGGGGGGTTCTGTGTAATGGAGGAGGGGAGTCCTGAATTATAATGGTGGTAGTATGTGGGAGTGGTCCCGTGTAATAATAGGGGTAATATAGGGGAAGGGGATCCTGTGTATTGATGGAGGAGGGGGGTCCTGTGTAGTAATGGGAGTAGTATGGGGGAGGAAGTCCTGTGTAATCATGGGGGTAGTATTAGGGATGGGTTCTGTGTAATAGGGGTACTATGGGGGGGCGGGAGGTTCTGTGTAATGATAGAGGGGTTGGATCCTGTGTAATGGGGTAGTGTGGGGTAGGGGGTCCTGTGTAATGATGGGGGTAGTATGGGGAAGAGGGTCCTGTGTAATGATGGGGGTAGTATGGGGAAGAGGGTCCTGTGTAATGATGGGGGTAGTATGGGTAAGAGGGTCCTGTGTAATGATGGGGGTAGTATGGGGAAGAAGGTCCTGTGTAATGATAGGGGTAGCATGGGGGAGGGGATCCTGGGTAATAATGGGGGTAGCATGGGGGAGGGGGTCCTGGGTGATAATGGGGGTAGTATGGGGAAAGGTGGGGGGTCCTGTGTAATGTGAGAGCAAAATTTCATGGGGGGATGTCAAGAAAATGTTTTGCCCAGGGTCCAATTAATATTGCAGACAGCCCTGGCTGGGGTGGACCAATCCAATGCCAGCTCTCTCACACTCTTCATGTGTTTAACCCCTTGTTGATGTCACCAACCGGACCTAAAAGGGACATTAAATGCTGAGCTCTCACTGAGGGACCTTCCTGTGCATCTCCATGTAAATCTCCGTGTGTGGAGACCCCTGAGATATCTGATGATGGCTGTTTTTTTCCGCGATGGCACGTTCACTACCGAATAATAAGAACTTGGAAAGCGAAGTAATACCGATATTGATTCATAATCTGCTTTTTGTTCTTCGACAGGATTATGCGTCCAGATGACGCCAACATAGCAGGAAATGTACATGGCGGAACCATTCTGAAGATGATTGAGGAGGCCGGAGCCATAATCAGCACTCGCCACTGCAACAGCAAGTCCGGGGTAAAGGACTCGTAAGGCCACGACGTTCAGTTTTTATCTCTGAATGTTTCACTGAAAGTAACATTTTCTTTTGGTCCGCCAAATTGTAATCTGGTTTCCAAGGACAATGTTGAGCAGTCCTGAGTGGGAGCCTCGGAGTTAGTTGTTGGCTAACGGTGGGTTGGCCGGGCTACTTCTGAGAGACCTGCTCACACAATAAAGCTCCTGGAGGTGGACCTGTAGTGTCCCACCTACCACTTTATTTTCTATGTATTGCATTGTGACCTAAATAAAGGGCATGGAGCTCCACTCTCGGCTAAGAGGAAACTCCTCCCCTAATCCTCCAGGAGATGGGGTGACAACATCTTGAGATACTCATCCAAGAAATGACAGACGAGGGAATAAGATGGACGCCGCTCTTCCAACCAGCCCATGTAGAGTAGAGATAAACTGCAGCCTCAGCCTGTGCTACTCCGCAAACCACACCTTCGACGCGTTTCGCCCCATCAACTGGGGTTTAGTCAGAGGTTCTCTATGACTAAGCCCCTATGGGTGGGGAGATACATGGCCGTAAAAGGAGATAAAGAGCAGTCTCAGCCTGCACTTTTCTACAAACCACACCTTCAACACATTTCGCCCCACCAATTGGGGCTTAGTTATAAAAGCCCTCTATGACTAAGCCCCTGCGGGTGGGGGGGTACGCAGCAGTGAAAGGAGATAAAGAGCAGTCTCAGCCTGTGGTACTTCGCAAACCACACCTTCGACTAGTTTTGCCCCATCAACTGGGGCTTAGTCATAGAGGTGCTCTATGACTAAGCCCCTGTGGGTGGGGTGATAAGCGGCAGTAAAAGGAGATAAAGAGCAGCCTCAGCCTGCACTACTCTCCAAACCACACCTTCGACGCATTTCGCCCCACCAACTGGGGCTTAGTTAACGAAGTCCTCTATGACTAAGCCCCTATGGGTTGGGGAAGACACGGCAGTGAAAGTAGATAAAGAGCAGCCTCGGCCTGTCCTACTCTGCAAACCACACCTTCAACGTGTTTCGCCCCACCAACTGGGGCTTGGTTATAGCGGTCCTCTATGACTAAGCCCCTGTCGGTGGGGTGATACGCGGCAGTGAAAAGAGATAAAGAGCCATCTCGGCCTGCCCTACTCTGCAAACCACGCCCCCTGATGCATTGTGCCCCACCCACCAGGGGCTTAGAGGTCCCCTAGGTGGGGCAAAACATGTCGCTGTTTGTGTCTGCAAGAGCTGGCCAGGAGAGCACCGTATTCCCATGTCTCCTATGTATTGCATTGTTAATGTTCTGATATAAGCTGGCATCGTGTGGTTGTTACCTCCTTGCTGCTCATGTGACGCAAAAAGAGGGTGGGATTTAACACCCGACACGTGTGCGTCTATGGGCGGCAGAGTTTACTGTGCGGAGAACGCGCTCACTCTGCGCTCCCAGCACCATGACTGAGCTGTCCAAGAGTCACTCTCTGTTAATGATCACTGATTGGTTCCTGACCACAGTGGTCACATGATCAGGCGATCCTTCCACCCTCCCATAGGAAAACTGGGGCTGGGCTGGAAGGGGGTTAAACCTCATCCACCACCCCCCCCCCCCCCCTTCCACATAAATGTCATTTCCTGCTTGTGTGATTGGCTCATTGATTCTCTCAGAAGTCTGCAGTAAGATACAAGTCAGATTTTGGGGAATCCTCTTCAACAAGAATGTCCTTTTTGGTGAGATACTCCCAAAGGGAAATCACGTCTAAAGGGATGCAGACCCCGCCACTTTCCTCATTAGAGCCCTGATTGATGATGATAAAGTCGCTCCCATTCACATTCACTCCATACATGGACACAGAGAAACAAAGAGATATTACTTCAGAATAACAAAAGGTAGGATTCCGCAACAAAATGTAAAATCCCCGCAATGTGCAGATCACATGGGGGGGGGGGGGGGGGTTCTAACAAAAGTGGAATTATAATTTAATGAATATTCTCATTGCAAGTGAAATGTGTCAGTGGGCGGAGTTTCAGGCAGCTTGCCTTGGTTCGCTTAGATCAATCTCTCTATGGCGGCTTTTTTCCTGGAGTGTGACTACCTTTTGATCATTTTGCTACTTTGCTTTTGAAGTGTTAAAGCAGCTGAAGTATGTGAGCTCCTTCCCGGCACTCGTGTGCGAACGTAGAAACTGGATTGCTTTTATCCTTCACTCATCTGTCATTAGTGTGTAGGAAGCTGACCTGCCGCTGATGACAATCCTGAGCTGCGTTCTTCCTGAATAGTGACAACTCAATAGTGAAGCACAGAGGACAAGTTGGAGCGTCTTCGTTTTTGAATTCTTCCTTTTTTTTTTTTCTTTCCTCCTTCTTCCTTTCTCTCTTCTCGTCTTCTCTTTTTTTTCTCTTTCCCTCTTGCTCTCCCTTTTCTCTTGCTCTCCCTTTTCTCTTGCTCTCTCTTTTCTCTTGCTCTCCCTTTTCTCTTGCTCTCCCTTTTCTCTTGCTCTCCCTTTTCCTCTTGCTCTCCCTTTTCTCTTGCTCTCCCTTTTCTCTTGCTCTCCTTTTCTCTTGCTCTCCCTTTTCTCTTGCTCTCCCTTTTCTCTTGCTCTCCCTTTTCTCTTGCTCTCCCTTTTCTCTTGCTCTCCCTTTTCTCTTGCTCTCCCTTTTCTCTTGCTCTCCCTTTTCTCTTGCTCTCCCTTCTCTTGCTCTCCCTTTTCTCTTGCTCTCCCTTTTCTCTTGCTCTCCCTTTTCTCTCTTCTCTCGCTCTTCTTCCCGCTCTCTCTCCGCTCTCGCTCTCTCCCTCTTTCTCCGCTCTCGCTCTCTCCCTCTTTCTCCGCTCTCGCTCTCTCCTCTTTCTCGCTCTCCTCTCTCCTCTTCTCTCTTTCTCCGCTCTCTCCCTCTTTCTCCGCTCTCGCTCTCTTTCTCCGCTCTCGCTCTCTTTCTCCGCTCTCGCTCTCTTTCTCCGCTCTCGCTCTCTTTCTCCGCTCTCGCTCTCTTTCTCCGCTCGCTCTCTCTTTCTCCGCTCTCACTCTCTTTCTCCGCTCTCGCTCTCTTTCTCCGCTCTCGCTCTCTTTCTCTCTCGCTCTCTTCTCCGCTCTCTCTCTCTTTTCTCCGCTCTCTCCTCTTTCTCCGCTCTCTCCCTCTTTCTCCGCTCTCTCCCTCTTTCTCCGCTCTCTCCCTCTTTCTCCTCTCTCTCCCTCTTTCCCCCTCTCCCCTCTTCTCCTTCTCCTCCCTCTCCTCTCTCTTTCTCCGCTCTCCCCTCTCTCCCCTCTTTCTCCCCTCCCCCTCTCTCCCCTCTTTCTCCTCTCTCCCCTCTCTCCCCTCTCTCCCTCTCTCCCCTCTCTCTCTCCCTCTTTCTCCTCTCTCCCCTCTCTCCCTCTTTCTCCTCTCTCCCCTCTCTCCCTCTTTCTCCTCTCTCCCCTCTCTCCCTCTTTCTCCTCTCTCCCCTCCCTCCCTCTTTCTCCTCTCTCCCCTCCTCCCTCTTTCCTCCTCTCCCCTCCCCTTCTCCCTCTCTCCCTCCCTCCCTCTTTCTCCCTCTCTCCCCTCCCTCCCTCTTTCTCCCTCTCTCCCCTCCCTCCCTCTTTCTCCCTCTCTCCCCTCCCTCCCTCCCTCTTTCTCCCTCTCTCCCTCTTTCTCCCTCTCTCCCCTCCCTCCCTCTTTCTCCCTCTCCCCTCCCTCCCTCTTTCTCCTCTCTCCCTCTTTCTCCCTCTCTCCCTCTCTCTCCCCTCCCTCTCCCCTCTCTCCCCTCTCTCCCTCTTTCTCCCTCTCTCCCCTCTCTCTCCCCTCTCTCTCCCCTCTCTCTCCCCTCTCTCTCCCCTCTCCTCCCCTCTCTCTCCCTCTCTCTCCCTCTCTCTCCCCTCTCTCCCTCTTTCTCCGCTCTCCCTCTCTCTCCCTCTTTCTCCGCTCTCCCTCTCTCTCCCTCTTTCTCTGCTCTCCCCTCTCTCCCTCTTTCTCTGCTCTCCCCTCTCTCCCTCTTTCTCTGCTCTCCCCTCTCTCCCTCTTTCTCCCTCTTTCTCCCTCTTTCTCCCTCTCTCTCCTCTCTTCTCCCTCTCTCTCCCTCTCTCTCCCTCTCTCTCCCTCTCTCTCCCTCTTTCTCCCTCTTTCTCCCTCTCTCTCCCTCTCTCTCCCTCTCTCCCTCTTTCCCCTCTCTCCCTCTTTCCCTCTCTCCCTCTTTCCCCCTCTCTCCCTCTTTCCCCTCTCTCCCTCTTTCCCCTCTCTCCCTCTTTCCCCCTCTCTCCCTCTTTCCCCTCTCTCCCTCTTTCCCCTCTCTCCCTCTTTCCCCGCTCTCCCTCTTTCTCCGCTCTCCCCTCTCTCCCTCTTTCTCCGCTCTCCCCTCTCTCCCTCTTTCTCCCTCTCTCTCCCCTCTCTCTCCCCTCTCTCTCCCCTCTCTCTCCCCTCTCTCTCCCCTCTCTCTCCCTCTCTCTCCCCTCTCTCTCCCTCTCTCTCCCCCTCTCTCTCCCTCTCTCTCCCCTCTCTCTCCCCTCTCTCTCCCTCTTTCTCCGCTCTCCCCTCTCTCCCTCTTTCTCCGCTCTCCCCTCTCTCCCTCTTTCTCCGCTCTCCCCTCTCTCCCTCTTTCTCCGCTCTCCCCTCTCTCCCTCTTTCTCCGCTCTCCCCCTCTCCCTCTCTCTCCCTCTCTCTCCCTCTCTCTCCCCCTTTCTCCCCCTCTCTCCCCTCTCTCTCCCTCTCTCTCCCCTCTCTCTCCCCTCTCTCTCCCTCTCTCTCCCCTCTCTCTCCCCTCTCTCTCCCCTCTCTCTCCCCTCTCTCTCCCCTCTCTCTCCCTCTCTCCTCTCTCCCTCTCTCTCCCCTCTCTCCCCTCTCTCTCCCCTCTCTCCCCTCTCTCTCCCTCTCTCTCCCCTCTCTCTCCCCTCTCTCTCCCCTCTCTCTCCGCTCTCCCTCTCTCTCCCCTCTCTCTCCGCTCTCCCCTCTCTCCCTCTTTCTCCGCTCTCCCTCTCTCCCCTCTTTCTCCGCTCTCCCCTCTCTCCCTCTTTCTCCGCTCTCCCCTCTCCCTCTTTCTCCGCTCTCCCCTCTCTCCCTCTTTCTCCGCTCTCCCCTCTCTCCCTCTTTCTCCGCTCTCCCCTCTCTCCCTCTTTCTCCGCTCTCCCCTCTCTCCCTCTTTCTCCGCTCTCCCCTCTCTCCCTCTTTCTCTGCTCTCCCCTCTCTCCCTCTTTCTCTGCTCTCCCCTCTCTCCCTCTTTCTCTGCTCTCCCCTCTCTCCCTCTTTCTCTGCTCTCCCCCTCTCTCCCTCTTTCTCTGCTCTCCCCTCTCTCCCTCTTTCTCTGCTCACCCCTCTCTCCCTCTTTCTCTGCTCTCCCCTCTCTCCCTCTTTCTCTGCTCTCCCCTCTCTCCCTCTTTCTCCGCTCTCCCCTCTCTCCCTCTTTCTCCGCTCCGTTTTTGAATTCTTCCTTTTTTTTTTCTTTCCTCTCCTTCTTTCTCTCTTCTCGTCTTCTCTTTTTTTCTCTTTCCCTCTTGCTCTCCCTTTTCTTTGCTCTCCCTTTTTCTCTTGCTCTCCCTTTTTCTCTTGCTCTCCCTTTTTCTCCGCTCTCTTGCTCTTTCTCCGCTCTCTTGCTCTTTCTCCGCTCTCTTGTCTCTCTCGCTCTCTCCCTCTTTCTCCGCTCTCTCCCTCTTTCTCCGCTCTCTCCCTCTTTCTCCGCTCTCTCCCTCTTTCTCCGCTCTCGCTCTCTCCCTCTTTCTCCGCTCTCGCTCTCTCCCTCTTTCTCCGCTCTCGCTCTCTCCCTCTTTCTCCGCTCTCGCTCTCTCCCTCTTTCTCCGCTCTCGCTCTCCCCCTCTTTCTCCGCTCTCGCTCTCCCCCTCTTTCTCCGCTCTCGCTCTCCCCCTCTTTCTCCGCTCTCGCTCTCCCCTCTTTCTCCGCTCTCGCTCTCCCCCTCTTTCTCCGCTCTCGCTCTCCCCCTCTTTCCTCGCTCTCGCTCTCCCCCTCTTTCTCCGCTCTCGCTCTCCCCCTCTTTCTCCGCTCTCGCTCTCCCCCTCTTTCTCCGCTCTCGCTCTCCCCCTCTTTCTCCGCCTCTCGCTCTCCCCCTCTTTCTCCGCTCTCGCTCTCCCCCTCTTTCTCCGCTCTCTCTCTCTTTCCCCTCTACCGCTCCTCTCTTCTCCTCTACGGCTCCTTTTTTTTTTTTAATTCTCTTTTTTTCTGTCCTCTCCTTCTCTCTTCTTTTCTCTTCTTCTCCCTTCTCTCCCTTCCTCTCTTTTGCCTCTTCCTCTCTTTTGCCTCTTCCTCTCTTTTGCCTCTTCCTCTCTTTTGCCTCTTCTCTCTTTTGCCTCTTCCTCTCTTTTGCCTCTTCCTCTCTTTTGCCTCTTCCTCTCTTTTGCCTCTCTCCTTCCTCATCTCTTCGCCTCTCTCCTTCCTCATCTCTTCGCCTCTCTCCTTCCTCATCTCTTCGCCTCTCTCCACCTCTTCTCTCTTCTTCTCTCTTCTTCTCTCTTCTTCTCTCTCCGCCTCCTCTCTTCTTCTCTCTCCGCCTCCTCTCTTCTTCTCTCTCCGCCTCCTCTCTTCTTCTCTCTCCGCCTCCTCTCTTCCCTTCCTCTCTTCTTCACCCTGTGTACATTGGGAGCTGTGTAACTGGTGCTGTTCTGACCACGTGCGTTACCACATCATCTTTTTCACCATGGACAGCAAGTTGGAACGAAGAGCAAATGTAAAATTCTGCATGAAACTGGGCAATTCTGCCACAGAGACGTCTGGCATGATACGGCGCGTTTACAGCGATGCAGCAATGAGTAGCTTGAGGTGCTTTGAGTGGCATACATGCTACAAGAGCCGGAGAACGTCACTGGAAGACAATGAGGTCAACCCCTGAAAAATGCCCTCTTCCCAAAGATGAAGATCCAGCTCAAAGGTCGCCGTTTTGACAACATGGCAGAGATCCAGCGATTTGCCCGGTTTCTTGCAGAAATTCACATTTGCTCTTTGTTCTAACTTGCTGTCCATGATGAAATAGCAGGCGTGGTAACGCACATGGTCACAACAGCACCGGTTGCACATTTCTCGATGTACACAGGATGATGTCTTTTGGCACACTGACTTGTGAAGGTCGGTGCTCCCTGTGCCGTGACTGTGCGAGCAGCCGTCTGCTGCTATCTGTTGGGTGTGTTACAAAACTAGTCTCAAAACATTTTGATACCACTTCATGTAGCGGTCTTGTGACTATCAGTGTCCAGCCGAGCACTGGTCAGTCTTGTAGGAGGAGTTTTCATTCTCCTCTGACTGTCCTTTGAGGTGGCATGACTCCTGACTTTTTCCAGACAGTGCTGATTGGCCCTGTGCTGAACACATGCACTCTCCCAAAGAAAAAAAAAAAAACTCTCCTAGTAATGCACACCAAACTGAGCATGTGCAGACTTGTCACTGCTGCTGTGTATTGTGGCCAATGGATTGGGGACAGTAGAAGAAGGGGAGGATCAGAGAAGGCAGGATCAAACCGTCTTTTTACACAATGTGGAGAATTAACCCCTTCGGTTCCAGAGTGAGTATAACAAGCACGCTTTCCTGCTTCTACAGACTGATTGTACTGTTGTGGGTTTAGAAACACTTTTTAAATGCGTGATACATATTTTGGCCACTAGATGGCGAACTTGTATAAGTTTAGACATCACCTCCAGGGTGCAGCAGCTGGAAGCTGCAGTTTGTTCCTCTCTTGGCTTTCTGCTGAACGTTCTCATGTATACATAAGACACGCATGTATATATCAGACACCAGATTTTGTAAGATATAAGGAATGCTGGTTATAAACATATATAGACTTAAAGGGTCAGTCCGCCCAAACCAGCTGTTTAAAGTCATATTAACAGGGAGAGCGGATATAGTGAATGCAGGGTCCGGGGAGACCGGATATAGTGAATGCAGGGTCCGGGGAGAGCGGGTATAGTGAATGCGGGGTCCGGGGAGAGCGGATATAGTGAATGCAGGGTCCGGGGAGAGCGGATATAGTGAATGCAGGGTCCGGGGAGAGCGGATATAGTGAATGCAGGGTCCGGGGAGAGCGGGTATAGTGAATGCGGGGTCCGGGGAGAGCGGATATAGTGAACGCGGGGTCCGGGGAGAGCGGGTATAGTGAACGCGGGGTCCGGGGAGAGCGGGTATAGTGAACGCGGGGTCCGGGGAGAGCGGGTATAGTGAACGCGGGGTCCGGGGAGAGCGGATATAGTGAACGCGGGGTCCGGTGAGAGCGGATATAGTGAACGCGGGGTCCGGGGAGAGCGGATATAGTGAACGCGGGGTCCGGGGAGAGCGGATATAGTGAACGCGGGGTCCGGGGAGAGCGGATATAGTGAACGCGGGGTCCGGGGAGAGCGGGTACAGTGAACGCGGGGTCCGGGGAGAGCGGGTACAGTGAACGCGGGGGTCCGGGGAGAGCGGGTACAGTGAACGCGGGGTCCGGGGAGAGCGGGTACAGTGAACGCGGGGTCCGGGGAGAGCGGGTACAGTGAACGCGGGGTCCGGGGAGAGCGGGTATAGGGAACGCGGGGTCCGGGGTGAGCGGGTATAGGGAACGCGGGGTCCGGGGTGAGCGGGTATAGGGTTTGGGATTCCATAATCCAAATCATTACACCTTTACACATTTTATAGATTACTTGCCTATAAGATTACTCAATCGATAGATCTGATTATTTCTAAGTGTTGGGTAGGGGGTTGAGCCAAGGAATGTTGCTTGGAGGTGGGTAGGGGGCAGAGACAAGGGGCAACTTAGAAGGGGGGAATTCCTGCACCTATTCTCTGAGCAGAAAAGCCCTGGACCAGGGTAATGATGGAAAACTTTGCTTTAATAGAATGTACATTATGAAGTATTCAGGTTTATTAAGGGAGGTGGAGGTCCGTTTTTAACTGATCCCCTTTATTGGCTACTTAAGTTATTAGAGATGCAAACCTTCCAGATGAATTCTGTCCCTTTTTCAGGCTCTATATATTTCAGAAAATTGGAGGAGGAACCATGAAATATTAATATTTCAAAAATGCAGATGTATTTGTTTTTAATTTGCTTCCATGTTATAGGCTATAGAGGCAGAGATCAGAGATTAGATGTGTTATTGAGGAAGGTGGCTGAAAGGTGATGACTGTTTCATCATTGGTTGGGTTTCATCATTGGTTGGGTTTCATCCCCGGTTGGGTTTCACTCCTGGTTGTCATTGGTTAGGTTTCATCTCTTGGGTGTCATCATTGGTTAGGTCACGTGGCTTCATCAGGGGGTTGTGATAGGACAGTCAAACCCCAAAAATGCCCGCCTCCTATCTATCTTCAGGAAATTGGCGGAGGTAACATACAGTCATGGCCGAAATTGTTGGCACCCTTGATATTTTTCCTGAAAATCAAGTATTTCACACAAAAAAGGTATTGCATTAACACATGTTTTGCTATACACATGTTTATTCCCTTTGTATGTATTGGAACAAATATAAAACAGAGGCAGAAAAGCAAATATGACATAATGTCACACAAAACCCCAAAAATGGGCTGGACAAAAGTATTGGCACCCTTAACTTAATATTTGGTTGCACACCCTTTGGAAAACATAACTGAAATCAGTCGCTTCCTATAACCATCAATAAGCTTCTGACACCTCTCACCCGGAATTTTGGACCACTCTTCCTTTGCAAACAGCTCCAGGTCTCTCTTATTGGAAGGACACCTTTCCCAACAGCAATTTTAAGATCTCTCCACAGGTGTTCAATGGGATTTAGATCTGGGCTCATTGCTGGCCACTTCAGAACTCTCCAGCGCTTCTTTGCCATCCATTTCTGAGTGCTTTTTGACGTATGTTTGGGGTCATTGTCCTGCTGGAAGACCCAGGATCTTGGACGCAAACCCAGCTTTCTGACACTGGGCCCTACAGTGCGACCCAAAATCCTTTGGTAATCCTCAGATTTCATGATGCCTTGCACACAGTCAAGGCACCCAGTGCCAGAGGCAGCAAAACAACCCCAAAACATCATTGAACCTCCACCATATTTTACCGTAGGTACTGTGTTTTGTTCTTTGTAGGCCTCATTCCGTTTTCGGTAAACAGTAGAATGATGTGCTTTACCGAAAAGCTCTATCTTGGTCTCATCTGTCCACAAGACGTTTTCCCAGAAGGCTTTTGGCTTACTCAAGTACATTTTGGCAAACTGTAGTCTTGCTTTTTTATGTCTCTGTGTCAGCAGTGGGGTCCTCCTGGGTCTCCTGCCATAGCGTTCATTTCATTTAAATGTCGACGGATAGGTTCGCGCTGACACTGATGCTCCCTGAGCCTGCAGGACAGCTTGATGTCTTTGGAACATGTTTGGGGCTGCTTATCCACCATCCGGACTATTCTGCGTTGCAATCTTTCATCAATTTTCCTCATCCGTCCACGACCAGGGAGATTAGCTACAGTGCCATGGGTTGCAAACTTCTTGATAATGTTGCGCACTGTGGACAAAGGCAAATCTAGTTCTCTGGAGATGGACTTGTAACCTTGAGATTGTTGATATTTTGCCACAATTTTGGTTCTCAGGTCCTCAGACAGTTCTCGTCTCCTCTTTCTGTTGTCCATGCTTAGTGTGGCACAGACAGACACACAATGCAAAGGTTAAGTGAACGTCTCTCCCTTTTTATCTGCTTTCAGGTGTGATTTCTATATTGCCCACACCTGTTACTTGCCCCAGGTGAGTTTACAGGAAGCATCACAGCTTGTAACATTCTTATTTATCCGCAGTTGTGAAAGGGTGCCAATACTTTTGTCCAGCCCATTTTTGGAGGTTTGTGTGACATTATGTCGAATTTGCTTTCTTTCCTCCCTTTTTTTGTTTTGTCCCAATACACACAAAGGGAATAAACATGTGTATAGCAAAACATGTGTTAATGCAATACGTTTCGTGAGAAATACATGATTTCCTGGAGAAATATCAAGGGTGCCAACAATTTCGGCCATGACTGTATATAAGCTAGTATCAGAGGAGTTTATATCAATAAAAACCAGTCGCAAACCCACATAATCCAATTGCATTACTCAACTTATTAAACTTAAAGATTGTGACCAAAAAAAACCACTCATGTGTTAGTAAAAATTAAATTTATAAAATATATAAAAATAAATAAAAAAATTAAAATTCATAAGTCCAGTGACAAAAAATCATAATTAAATTATAATTTTCATTGGATTCTTCCGTGCCTTTGATCCCTTCACCATCCACCAGTGCAAAAACCAACATTAACCGCGCTCACCAGATATTAGTGAGTCACACGCCTTTCAGGAATATTAAGGCTCCTGGACCCCCTTTACTTTTTATGAGACCTCCAAATGCTGCTTCCTCTTATGTCTGGGGCCTCTTCTGCTTACTCCTCTCACCGAATCCCCCAAGGAAAATCAGGAAGAAGAAAAGACCATAGCGTGATACCGTAGTGGTTTCTCCTCAAAATAATCTCTCCAGACCACTCACATTTTAGCGGGATATAACCCGCATTTTTATTAGAAACAACAATGATTTTCTTTCAAAATGATCCACTTTCCAAGTACAGCGACTTTGCCATAAAGACCCCACAGCCTGGTATACAGCAGGATGGCAGACCTCAGATGCAGACTCATCCACTATGCTAAGATGGCCCCTTGGAACGCACCGCTCGGCGTGCGTTCCACTCACCGGAAATGACGTCAGACGCCGGAACAGGCAACCGGAAGTGCGTCAACGCGTTTTCACCCCACCCACAGGGCGTTATCAAGACGAATAGAAGAGATTAGCATCGTCTTGATAACGCCCTGTGGGTGGGGCGGAAACGCGTTGACGCACTTCCGGTTGCCTGTTCCCGGCGTCTGACGTCATTTCCGGTGAGTGGAACGCACGCCGAGCGGTGCGTTCCAAGGGGCCATCTTAGCATAGTGGATGAGTCTGCATCTGAGGTCTGCCATCCTGCTGTATACCAGGCTGTGGGGTCTTTATGCAAAGTCGCTGTACTTGGAAAGTGGATCATTTTGAAAGAAAATCATTGTTGTTTCTAATAAAATGCTGGGTTATATCCCGCTAAAATGTGAGTGGTCTGGAGAGATTATTTTGAGGAGAAACCACTACGGTATCACGCTATGGTCTTTTCTTCTTCCTGATTTTCCTTGGGGGATTCGGTGAGAGGAGTAAGCAGAAGAGGCCCCCAGACATAAGAGGAAGCAGCATTTGGAGGTCTCGTAAAAAGTAAAGGGGGTCCAGGAGCCCTTAATATTCCTGAAAGGCGTGTGACTCACTAATATCTGGTGAGTGCGGTTAATGTTGGGTTTTTGCACTGGTGGATGGTGAAGGGATCAAAGGCACGGAAGAATCCAATGAAAATTATAATTTAATTATTATTTGATTTATTTTGTCACTGGACTGTCTACTTAAGTTTTTGGGATTTTTTTGTCACTGGACTTATGAATTTAAATTTTTTATATTTATTTTTATATATTTTATAATTTAATTTTTACTAACACATGAGTGGTTTTTTTTGTCACAATCTTTAAGTTTAATAAGTTGAGTAATGCAATTGATTATGTGGGTTTGCGCTGGTTTTTATTGATATAAGTTTTTTTGGTTTTTGCACCTGTGTACAGCAGCATCTCACGGGGAATTGTGTGTTTAATAGGAGAGTCCTGGGCGCTGAGGTTTTGTCTTTATTAAGTATCAGAGGAGTGACTGTCCTATCACAACCCCCTGATGAAGCCACGTGACCGGTGGCGTAACGCGTAGGGGTGGGGCTACGACGTCACTCGGAAGGAATCTGATCATTCGGCAGACGGCAAGTCCATGACTCGGCGGCCGGCAAAAGGCTTTATGATATATGAGCGCAATTTTTGATAATTTTAAATGTGAGTGCATTACCCGGATGGTGGGAATAAAAATGTTTTAAAGGATAAAGCACTATGTTATTACTTTCCTTTTACATGCGGAGAAACGTCTAAAGAGGATAAATAGGTGGGAAGGAGGGATGAATCCCTGCAGGGATAGTTAACCCACAGAGGATATCTGCATTAATCTAAAGGGAAGGACCCTTCAATCTACCCATAAAGAGCTAATTCTGGCAGGTTCCAAGGAAGGTGAACCACAAGTGTGTACAGCCTAATTGTAGGCAACAAAGGAGGTGAGCGCACATCTTCACTAATTGGAGGATTCACAAAAAGTCACAAATTGAAGAGCAATAATCACCAAGTCACTATTATTGGACTTTTATTTTTATTGATGGGGACTATTAATTCAATTAAATTGATCTGATGATTTAATAATTTTTTTAATTGGTTATATATTTATATATTGTTTGTTAAGGGGAATCAAAAACATTTTTTTTTTGTATTTAGGAGCGCAACATATAATGGTGAAATATGGTATGTACGCAGTTGAAGTTATGTGTTTTATGTTGGCGATCCACTAGAGATAATTGCATTTGACTCGCAAGTCCACACAAATTCACATTTTTTGCATTGGCATCTGCTACTGTCGCAGTGAGTGTCAGCAATGAGGTCGCACAGAATAGTCGGCTGTCAGTCGTGCGACTTTGAACCCGGGGCTCAATGACATTTTTTTTTTTTCCTGCCTGACCTTTTCTCCTGCTCTGTTCTAGGAGAGATGCGTGGCGGCGCTGGCTCGCGTGGAACGCACGGACTTCCTGTCGCCGATGTGTATCGGAGAAGTGGGTCACGTCAGTGCAGAGATCACCTACACGTCTAAGCACTCGGTGGAGGTGCAGGTGAACGTACTGGCTGAAAACATCTTGACAGGTGAGTGCAGAGCATGCCATCCAGAACTGTGAGCCCGGGGCCCAGAACTAGAACTGTGAGCCCGGGGCCCAGAACTAGAACTGTGAGTCCGGGGCCCAGAACTAGAACTGTGAGTCCGGGGCCCAGAACTAGAACTGTGAGTCCGGGGCCCAGAACTAGAACTGTGAGTCCGGGGCCCAGAACTAGAACTGTGAGTCCGGGGCCCAGAACTAGAACTGTGAGCCCGGGGCCCAGAACTAGAACTGTGAGCCCGGGGCCCAGAACTAGAACTGTGAGCCCGGGGCCCAGAACTAGAACTGTGAGCCCGGGGCCCAGAACTAGAACTGTGAGCCCGGGGCCCAGAACTAGAACTGTGAGCCCGGGGCCCAGAACTAGAACTGTGAGCCCGGGGCCCAGAACTAGAACTGTGAGCCCGGGGCCCAGAACTAGAACTGTGAGCCCGGGGCCCAGAACTAGAACTGTGAGCCCGGGGCCCAGAACTAGAACTGTGAGCCCGGGGCCCAGAACTAGAACTGTGAGCCCGGGGCCCAGAACTAGAACTGTGAGCCCGGGGCCCAGAACTAGAACTGTGAGCCCGGGGCCCAGAACTAGAACTGTGAGCCCGGGGCCCAGAACTAGAACTGTGAGCCCGGGGCCCAGAACTAGAACTGTGAGCCCGGGGCCCAGAACTAGAACTGTGAGCCCGGGGCCCAGAGCTAGAACTGGTGATCCCGGGGCCCAGAGCTAGAACTGGTGATCCCGCGGCCCAGAGCTAGAACTGGTGATCCCGCGGCCCAGAGCTAGAACTGGTGATCCCGCGGCCCAGAGCTAGAACTGGTGATCCCGCGGCCCAGAGCTAGAACTGGTGATCCCGCGGCCCAGAGCTAGAACTGGTGATCCCGCGGCCCAGAGCTAGAATTGGTGATCCCGCGGCCCAGAACTGTGAGCCTGCGGACTTTCTGAGCAGAACCGCTCCTCTTGGGGGCAGCATGTAGGCAGTGTGGGTTCAGAGGGGACCAGAATCCCTTACTTATAGGACCTCTGCAGGACTTCCAGGTATGGGCTTGCTCTCCCTACCCCCATTGGGAAACATGGGATGCGACTTGTCATGCGACTTTGAACCCAAAGGTCACATGACAAGACGCACCGTGGAAAACGTTCTGCTGCCTGTAACATGGTTCAGCATGACTGTTCTGGTGGTGGGTCAGTGATGGTCTGGAGAGGCATCTCCATGGAGGGATTCACAGACCTCTACAGGCTAGACAATGGCACCCTGACTGCCATTAGGTATGGGGATGAAATCATTGGAACCATGGTCAGACCCTATGCTGGTGCAGTGGGTCCTGGGTTCCTCCTGGTGCAGGGGGTCCTGGGTTCCTCCTGGTGCAGGGGGTCCTGGGTTCCTCCTGGTGCAGGGGGTCCTGGGTTCCTCCTGGTGCAGACAATGCCCGGCCTCGTGGGGAGAGTATGCTGGCAGTTCCTGGAGGATGAAGGAGTTGATACCACTGAATGGCCCCCACGCTCACCTGACCTAAATCCAATAGAACCCCTCTGGGATGTCATGTTTCGGTCCATCCGACGCCGCCAGGTTGCACCTCAGACTGTCCAGGAGCTCAGTGATGTCCTGGTCCAGATCTGGGAGGAAATCCCCCAGGACACCATCCGTGGTCTCATTAGGAGCCCCCCCGACGTTGTCAGGCATGCATACAAGCACGTGGGGGCCATACAAACTACTGAGGACCATTCTGAGTTGCTGCAATGACATTTCACCAACATGGACTCGCCTGCTGCATCATTTCTTCACTTTGATTTTCGGGGGGGGCCTTGGAATTCAGTCCTCTGTAGGTCGATCATTTCCATCAAACGATGGGCCATCCTTACATTGCTCACCCATCCCCCGTCCATGTCAGTATAGAGATCCAGCAGGAGATTTGTCCCCATTGAGATCTGATGGGTTCTCAGAGTCTTCCTTTCATATTTATTTTGAGCCGTGTGTGTTTGTATTGGAATAGAAAAAAAATTTTTTTTTATATATAATTATTTTATTTTTTTTTTTCTTCTTTTGAAATTTTAATGTAGAATGGAAAAATCAAATTCTAGAAGAGCACCTGGCCGTGCTGTCATTGGCTCCCTTACATGCTAATCTCTTCTATTCTTTGATTTTTCCATTCTAAATTAAAATTTCAGAAGACCGTTCTATTTTTTTCTATTTCATTCTATTCTTTGATTTTCTATTCCAATCTTTTCTATACTAATTGATTCTATTATTTTCTATTCTATTTTGTTCTGTTTTATTCTAATTAATTTTTTCTATTCTATTCTTTTCTATTCCTTTATTTTCTATTCTCTTTCTTTCTATTCTTTTTTTCAAATTCCAATTTGTTTTCAAATTGATTTGAATTTCAGCTGAATTTCGTTTTTCTTTATTTCTGGATTAGTTTACATTTGTTACTGTTGTAATTTGGATACATCAGAATCTCCGAATGACGGAAAATTTGTCAGAATTTCTATTCGGACCCAAGCGAAGCGCACACGTCTAGCCATTATCTCCTTTTAGTTCTTCAGAGACGGCCTTTCCTCCGAGTTTTATATTCTTATGAGGACTGCGCTAAATCGTCTGTCTCTGCCGTACCGCGCACATTCGCTGTCTGTACCGCGCTCCTCTGAATCTCCGACGCTGTCCGCGGGTGGCCCCAGTGGGGAGCAGCGCCGTTAGAATGCTGATATTTGCCCGGACGCCGCGCCGCATAAAATCTTTGAATCTGCAGAAACGTCTCCATAGTAAGACACAGCGAGAGCTGAAGCGACTCCTCCGTGGCGGCGGATTGTATGTTGTAGAGGGAGATACACACAGGCAGAACATCTCATCGCTGCCTCTGCTGGACATACATGTGTAGATCGACTTCAGCTCTGCCCGGCGCAGTTCGTTCTCTGATTGACGAGGGATGGGGTGTATGGAGTCGTCATTGTTCCTTATACAGGAAGTCAAATGGTGTTTACATTTCAGGTTGAAAATCAGAATTAAAGGGTAACTCCATATAAAAAAAAGAAAAAAGCAAATAAAAAATATAGTGTATACAACTTGGATACAAGTCATATCGTAATTAAATGTTATTAAAAATTCCCTTTCCTTTTCAAGCTGCGGCCGCTGTGATTTTTCTGTAAAATGCAATATGGCCGCCTGGAGGCGTTCTGTACACAGATGGTATATAGAGCGCCCCCCCCCATATGTAATATCCGGATTGAGTGATTGGCTCACAGATCTTCCCATAAGATGCAAGTAACATTTTTGTTGCAGGGGATACCCAAAATCCGATTTTTGGTGAGGTATTCCCAAAGGGAAATCGCATCTAAAGGGATCCCTTCAGGTTAGAACTGAACATGAATAAAGGGCCTAGAATTATTGCTGTCACTCCGACACGCATGGTGATATGTAACGTGTTTTAGCAATGATGTTTTTTGTACCAATGTGTTTTTACATTCATTTACATGTATGTAGGGGCGGGATTTAAACATTTTTTTAAGGGGAGGTTTAGGTGCTTGGGTGTAACTTTTTTTTTTTTTTTTTTTTTTTTTTTCTTCACTAAACTTATTTTTCATTAGATTGGGGACAAAAAGTTATCTGTGATAATTATTTTGTGACAGGTTCTCTTTAATGAGGCATCCGGTGTAAAAAAAAAAAAAAAAAAAAAAGTCCCCCGATGTCTGACCTGCCTTCCAGCGAAGCTGATAGTGTAGATTGTGGTCAGTTAGCTTCTTCCCGGCCATACTTCCTGGGGAAAGTGACACCAGGTCCCCTCCGGGTGCTTTGCAGAAAGGGGATCTCCCTTCCCACTACCCAGCAGTACCCACTTTGCCAGTCTTGGGTCCACCAATGTGCAGAAAAAATGGCTGGGGGGGGGGGAGGGTGTGTTGTGCGCATGGTGGGGGACTGGCACTTACGGGTGTGTGTGATCGGGTGGCTGCAAAGCCACAGGATAACTTCCATCTGACAGTCAGCTCGTCAGATTTACACACGCTCTAAGTGTGTGTAGAAATCCCCGCCGCCAATGAGGTGTGGCATACAGCAGTGGTGGTAAAAGGGTTATAAAATAGCCACAGCACCACCTGCCTGGAGTTTGCATGTTCTCCCTGTGCCTGCGTGGGTTTCCTCCGGGAACTCCGGTTTCCTCCCACACTCCAAAGACATGCTGGGAGGTGAATTGTCCCTAGTATGTGTATGTATGAATGTGAGTTAGGGACCTTAGATTGTATGCTCCTCGGGGGCGGGGCCTGATGTGAATGTACAATATATATGTAAAGCGCTGCGTAAATTGATGGCGCTATATAAGTACCTGAAATAAATAATAAAAAAAAAAATATATCAACATTCATGGTTTCTGCAATATTCATCTTCAATCATAAGATTTCTGCCACTAGATGTCTTCAGCCTGATGGCCATTTAACCCGCTTTCTCTGAGCCCAGGTCACCCTGGAGCCACCTCCAACCTACGACGGGACAGTGAAAGAAGGAGCGCAGTGATGAGCTCTGTCACTCTGCTCTCTCCTATCAGCACGTGAACATTTTCTTGTGCTGCTTCTTCCTCTCACACCCCAGCTCTGCTGTACAGCAGGCTGAGACCAGGTCACATTCAGGTACTTACACATTTGTTAATGCATTAACGATTACAGAGCCCCATTCATTTGTGTCTTTTATATATGCAAGCAGTTTGAAAAAATGGCATCTGTCTATGGCGAGCCGGCCCATTTTCGGCCAAGCCTCCCGCCGGCCCATTTTCGGCCAGGCCTCCCGCCGACCCATTTTCGGCCAGGCCTCCCGCCGGCCCATTTTCGGCCAGGCCTCCCGCCGGCCCATTTTCGGCCAGGCCTCCCGCCGGCCCATTTTCGGCCAGGCCTCCCGCCGGCCCATTTTCGGCCAGGCCTCCCGCCGGCCCATTTTCGGCCAGGCCTCCCGCCGGCCCATTTTCGGGCAAGCGTCCCGCCGGCCCATTTTCGGCCAGGCCTCCCGCCGGCCCATTTTCGGGCAAGTGTCCCGCCGGCCCATTTTCGGCCAGGCCTCCCGCCGGCCCATTTTCGGCCAGGCCTCCCGCCGGCCCGGGGACCACTGCACACCTCTGGGACGGAGGGCAGTCATGCTGCAGGATAAGAGGTAGATGAAGCCCTTCGAATGATGAATGGTCCGTGCTGCGTGCCGGCTGTGCCGCGAGGCTCTGTACTTGTCTTAGCATTTTCTGAATCCCTCATTTCCTCCACGCCGGCCCGGCTCTGTGTGGGATTTGGTGTCTCTTTTGTTCGGTTATATTTTTATCTCACTTGACACACTTCCTTCCATTGCCCCACTTTCCTCTGGATTACCTCTCCTCCTCTTTTGTTCATCGATTCGCTTTACGCTTTTACCATTTCTGTCCCGATGGTGTATGGAATAGAGCGAGAGAGCGAGGCGGCTTCCTTCTGCGGATTCATAGACTCCGGCATAGGGAAAGGTTAACGAGGCTTCCAGATGACAGTTCAGGTTCCCCACCCCAACGTCTCCATTGGCTTTTATGTCTTCTCTGTCGATCTTTGGGGTCCCCAACACCTCTCTCTGGTTCCTTCCTCTGAGCCCACTTATCACCGTGTCCTACAATAATGTGGGGTCAACGGGACCAACTGGTAAGAGCTGCCGGGGGACCACCAAGATCAATGTTCTTAGAAGTGTTGGTTTCCCAGTTGACTTCAGTTCCTGCGACGGATCAGCATTGAGCGGTGCCAAAAAGAGAAATATTCCATCTCTTCTTTACAGGTGTGTGCTTTGCTGAAGGAAGTTTATTATATGACAGTGTGGAGCAGGGGTCTCCAAACTATGGCCCTCCAGCTGTTGAAGTACTACAAGTCCCATCATGCCTCTGCCTCTGGGAGTCTTGCCTGTGGCTGTCAGTCTTGCAAGGCCTCATGGGACTTGCAGTTCCTCAACACCCTGGGGGGCCTACCTGGATCGGACTACACAGACCGGCCTTCGCTCCCCACATCCATCAATGAGTCTTGGATGCCCATGAACCTGTCACCGGTTGGCTAGTTCTCCTTCCTTTGGACCACGTTTGGTTGGTCCTGACCACAGTAGACCGGGAACATTCCACAAGACCTGCAGTTTTGGAGTTCCTCTGACCCAGTAGTCTAGACCAGGGGTCCTGAAACTATGGCCCTCCAGCTGTTGAAGTACTACAAGTCCCATCATGCCTCTGGGAGTCTTGCCTGTGGCTGTCAGAGTCTTGCAAGGCCTCATGGGACTTGCAGTTCCTCAACACCTGAAGGGCCATAGTTTGGAGACCCATGGACCTTGGAGGATTAACGAGGCCTCCTGGTGATGACGTTTCAGGTTCCTCACTCCAACTCCTTCAGTGTCACATGCCTGATGAAGGGGGTCCTGCGAGACTCCAAAACGTTGCCTTGGCGTAACTATGTGATCGTTCATTAAAACTTTTGGACCCGTATTGGCGCTCCTCGGTGTGCTGGTGACATTCTCCCTTCCCGTTTTGCGGGAAGAATCGCGGAGTCTCTAACCTGATAATTGGATGTTATTATTTGGCTGCTTGAGATGCAAATACCATTTGTTGGAATCCTTCTGCTGGTAATGGTGGCGGGAGAGCAGTCTGCGTATCGGCACCTTTCTCTATGAATAGCCTAACTTTAGAACTCTTCTAATAATTTGCAGCGGTAACCATGGCAACCCTTCTCCTCCCTCCCCTTCTTCACACTCACGCTCTCTAGCTGAATGTGTGATGATGATTGCTCAACATCCAAACAAGTTTTGATTTCCCAGCTTTATATTCACGTTTTTATTCTTTTGTTCAAAGTCCCTCGCCTGGCCTCCATTAGAGGGGTTCAAATTTTCCACCAGTGGAGCCCGCCCCTGGACGCGCTCATGCCGCTCTCCCCGAGTTTTGAAGTTTCTTTTAGTGTGTTTTATTTAAAGCCGTGCTGAAATTAGCTTCTTTAGATTTTGTTTTCTTTACCGCCTAGGTTGGCGTGGGCGGACTAGGCTGAATGTTGAAGAGCGCGTGGCATATCGCGGTCTGTTGTTTGTACCTGGAGGAGGAAAAAGAAACTTTTAATTAAGAACACAGAAAGATTCATTTTGCGGAGGAGAATTCATTTTTCGGCTTGTTTTGCTGAATGGAACGTGCGCTGTGCTGCTCCGGCTATGGCAGGCCAGTCTGACGCACAAGGGGTGGTGACCTTACTTCTGTGATACATGGAGCCCCACTCAGGGCAAAGTCCAAGGCAGCCTTTTCCAAACTTTTCAAGATAGAGGAACCCTTGAAACAATCTTCTGTTCTCAGGAAACCTCTGCTAATAATTACTATATCTGCAACTCATGGGTCAGTGGGAAGAATGTCCCTTACATTGGGGGTCAGTGGGAAGAATGTCCCTTACATTGGGGGTCAGTGGGAAGAATGTCCCTTACATTGGTGGTCAGTGGGAAGAATGTCCCTTACATTGGGGGTCAGTGGGAAGAATGTCCCTTACATTGGGGGTCAGTGGGAAGAATGTCCCTTACATTGGTGGTCAGTGGGAAGAATGTCCCTTACATTGGGGGTCAGTGGGAAGAATGTCCCTTACATTGGGGGTCAGTGGGAAGAATGTCCCTTACATTGGGGGTCAGTGGGAAGAATGTCCCTTACATTGGGGGTCAGTGGGAAGAATGTCCCTTACATTGGGGGTCAGTGGGAAGAATGTCCCTTACATTGGGGGTCAGTGGGAAGAATGTCCCTTACATTGGGGGTCAGTGGGAAGAATGTCTCTTACATTGGGGGTCAGTGGGAAGAATGTCCCTTACATTGGTGGTCAGTGGGAAGAATGTCCCTTACATTGGGGGTCAGTGGGAAGAATGTCTCTTACATTGGGGGTCAGTGGGAAGAATGTCTCTTACATTGGGGGTCAGTGGGAAGAATGTCCCTTACATTGGGGGTCAGTGGGAAGAATGTCCCTTACATTGGGGGTCGGTGGGAAGAATGTCCCTTACATTGGGGGTCAATGGGAAGAATGTCCCTTACATTGGGGGTCAGTGGGCAGAATGTCCCTTACATTGGGGGTCAGTGGGAAGAATGTCCCTTACATTGGGGGTCAGTGGGAAGAATGTCCCTTACATTGGGGGTCAGTGGGAAGAATGTACCTTACATTGGGGGTCAGTGGGAAGAATGTCCCTTACATTGGTGATCAGTGGGAAGAATGTCCCTTACATTGGGGATCAGTGGGAAGAATGTCCCTTACATTGGTGATCAGTGGGAAGAATGTCCCTTACATTGGGGGTCAGTGGGAAGAATGTCCCTTACATTGGTGATCAGTGGGAAGAATGTCCCTTACATTGGTGGTCAGTGGGAAGAATGTCCCTTACTTTGGGGGTCAGTGGGAAGAATGTCCCTTACATTGGTGGTCAGTGGGAAAAATGTCCCTTACATTGGGGGTCAGTGGGAAGAATGTCCCTTACATTGGGGGGTCAGTGGGAAGAATGTACCTTACATTGGGGGTCAGTGGGAAGAATGTCCCTTACATTGGGGGTCAGTGGGAAGAATGTCCCTTACATTGGTGGTCAGTGGGAAGAATGTCCCTTACTTTGGGGGTCAGTGGGAAGAATGTCCCTTACATTGGGGGTCAGTGAGAAGGATGTAAAGGATAACTTGTGGGACTCTGGTGTAGACAAGGTGATGTGGAAGTAGGTGCAAGAACTAGAGAATGACTTATCCTTTGAACAGACCATACTCTGCTGGAAGGTTGGAGCCTGTCTTATGTAAGGACCATCCATGGGAATGAATGGCGTAGTGGCTCACGTGTGCACTTGAATGAGAACCCAGTTGGGATGTTTTGCTTGCAGGAGGTAACTTATTTTACCAGACAGAACTCGCTAGGGGTGGGGAGTTTCCTTAAAGGACATCTTCACTAGGAAAAAGTCTTCTCCCAGGGTGCACACAAGCTGAAACCCCATGCATATCTGTTGATGGTCCACACCAGCAATGGGCAAACTACGGTTCGGCGGACCTTTTAATCCGGCCCGCGGAGCTAGGCTCCCGCTAGGCTCCTCTCACAGTCCGCCCTGAAGACCGGTGTAGCATGAAAATCTGTCTCCTTTGAGGATCTGTCCCCCTCGAGGTATCTGCGCATGTGCCGGAGATCGCCGATTGGCTGCTAATGCCTGAAACTGGCACATGCGCAGATACGTCGAGGGGGACAGATCCTCATAGGAGACAGATTTTCATGCTACACCGGAACGGCGCGGGAACACGGCGAGAGGAACGCGCGGAGCAAAGGTAAGTGAATTGACACAGGGGGACTTGGGGACTTAATATGGGGGATGAATTACTATAGGGGGGATGAATTACTATATGGGGGATGAATTACTATATGGGGGATGAATTACTATATGGGGGATGAATTACTATGGGGGATGAATTACTATATGGGGGATGAATTACTATATGGGGGATGAATTACTATATGGGGGATGAATTACTATGGGGGATGAATTACTATATGGGGGATGAATTACTATATGGGGGATGAATTACTATATGGGGGATGAATTACTATATGGGGGATGAATTACTATATGGGGGATGAATTACTATATGGGGGATGAATTACTACATGGGGGATGAATTACTACATGGGGGATGAATTACTACATGGGGGATGAATTACTACATGGGGGATGAATTACTATATGGGGGATGAATTACTATATGGGGGATGAATTACTATGGGGATGAATTACTATATGGGGGATGAATTACTATATGGGGGATGAATTACTATATGGGGGATGAATTACTATAGGGGGGATGAATTACTATAGGGGGGATGAATTACTATAGGGGGGATGAATTACTATAGGGGGGATGAATTACTATATGGGGGATGAATTACTATATGGGGGATGAATTACTATATGGGGGATGAATTACTATGAGGGATGAATTACTATGGGGGATGAATTACTATATGAGGGATGAATTACTATGAGGGATGAATTACTATATGGGGGATGAATTACTATATGAGGGATGAATTACTATATGAGGGATGAATTACTATATGGGGGATGAATTACTATATGGGGGATGAATTGCTATAGGGGGGATGAATTGCTATAGGGGGGATGAATTACTATATGGGGGATGAATTACTATGGGGGATTAATTACTATATGGGGGATGAATTACTATATGGGGGATGAATTACTATATGGGGGATGAATTACTATATGGGGGATGAATTACTATGGGGGATGAATTACTATATGGGGGATTCATTACTATGGGGGAATATTACTATACTTACTATGGATGACACATACACATCATTCATGTACTCTTGGTCCGGCCCCCGGGTCCAATATATGAACCCATTGCGGCCCTCAAGTCAAAAAGTTTGCCCACCCCTGGTCTACACTCTCCTTGTTGGCTGGAGACTGCCATATGTACGGACCATCCACAAGAATGAATGGGGCATCTTCTGGTACTCTAATGTTGACAAGGTGGTGTGGAAGCAGGTACAAGAACCAGAGAATGACTTCTCACACTTGGTAGGCTACAACCTTCCAGCAGAGTATGGACCATCCATAGGATAACGACCATCCATGGTTGTTATAAGCTCCTTCATAATAGGAATTATCTTATGGGGCTCTGGTGTGTGTGCAGGTACAAGAACCAGAGAATGACTTCTCATCCTATGAATGGTCCATATTCTGCTAGAGGTTTGGAGCCTACCAAGTATAAATGACCATCCATGGTCGTCATAAGCACCTTCATGTTGACAATGTGGTGTGGAAGCAGGTACAAGAACCAGAGAATGACTTCTCATCCTATGGATGGTCCATATTCTGCTGGAAGGTTGGAGCCTACCTAAAAGATCATCCATGGTCGTCATAAGCTCCTTCATAATAGGAAGTATCTTATGGGGCTCTAGTGAGGTCAAGGTGGTGTGGAAGGAGGTACAAGAACCAGAGAATGACTTCTCACACTTGGTAGGCTCCAACATTCCAGCAGAGTATGGACCATCCATAGGATGAGAAGTCATTCTCTGGTTCTTGTACCTGCTTCCACACCACCTTGTCTGCACCAGAGCCCCATTAGATACTTCCTATTATGAAGGAGCTTATGATGACCATAGATGATCTTTTACACTTGGTAGGCTCCAACCTTCCAGCAGAATATGGACCATCCATAGGATGAGAAGTCATTCTCTGGTTCTTGTACCTGCTTCCACACCACCTTGTCTGCACCAGAGCCCCATTAGATACTTCCTATTATGAAGGAGCTTATGATGACCATGGATGGTTGTTACACTAGGCTCCAACCTTCCAGTAGAGTATGGACCATCCAGAGGATAACGACCATCCATGGTTGTCATAAGCTCCTTCATAATAGAAAGTATCTTATGGGGCTCTGGTGCGGACAAGGTGGTGTGGAAGCAGGTACAAGAACCAGAGAATTACTTCTCATCCTATGGATGGTCCATTCTCTGCTAGAAGGTTGGACCATCCATGGGAATGAGCAAGTACGAGGTATCTTCTGGTACTCTAATGTTGACAAGGTGGTGTGGAAGCAGGTACAAGAACCAGAAAATGACTTCTCATCCTATGGATGGTCCATATTCTGCTGGAAGGTTGGAGCCTACCAACTGTAAAAGATCATCCATGGTCGTCATAAGCTCCTTCATAATAGGAAGCATCTTATGGGACTCTGGTGCGGTCAAGGTGGTGTGGAAGCAGGTACAAGAACCAGAGAATGACTTCTCACTCTTGGTAGGCTCCAACCTTCCAGCAGAGTATGCTTCCACACCACCTTGTCAACCGAGTACCAGAAGATACCTCGTACTCGCTCATTCCCATGGATGGTCCAACCTTCTAGCAGAGTATGAACTATCCATAGGATGAGAAGTCATTCTCTGGTTCTTGAACCTGCATCCACACCACCTTGTCCGCACCAAAGCCCCATAAGATACTTCCTAGTATGGAGGAGCATGTGACGACCATGGATGGGTATTACACTTGGTAGGCCCCAACCTTCCAGCAGAGAATGGACCATCCATAGGATAACGACCATCCATGGTTGTTATAAGCTCCTTCATAATAGGAAGTATCTAATGGGGCTCTGGTGTGGACAAGGTGGTGTGGAAGTAGGTAGAGAACCAGAGAATGACTTCTCATCCTATGGATGGTTCCTACTCTGCTAGGAGGTTGGACCATCCATGGGAATGAGCAAGTGCAAGGCATCTTCTGGTACTCTAATGTTGACAAGGTGGTGTGGAAGCAGGTACAAGAACCAGAGAATGACTTCTCACACTTGGTAGGCTACAACCTTCCAGCAGAGTATGGACCATCCATAGGATAACGACCATCCATGGTTGTGATAAGCTCCTTCATAATAGGAAGTATCTAATGGGGCTCTGGTGTGGACAAGGTGGTGTGGAAGCAGGTACAAGAACCAGAGAATGACTTCTCACACTTGGTAGGCTCCAACTTTCCAGCAGAGTATGGACCATCCATAGGATAACGACCATCCATGGTTGTTATTAAGCTCCTTCATAATAGGAAGTATCTAATGGGGCTCTGGTGTGGACAAGGTGGTGTGGAAGTAGGTAGAGAACCAGAGAATGACTTCTCATCCTATGGATGGTTCCTACTCTGCTAGGAGGTTGGACCATCCATGGGAATGAGCAAGTGCAAGGCATCTTCTGGTACTCTAATGTTGACAAGGTGGTGTGGAAGGAGGTACAAGAACCAGAGAATGACTTCTCACACTTGGTAGGCTCCAACCTTCCAGCAGAGTATGGACCATCCATAGGTAACGACCATCCATGGTTGTCACAAGCTCCTTCATAATAGGAAGTATCTTATGGGTAAAGCACAGTTTTTCTCCCAAAGCCGAAATTTTAAATATTTTCTTTCTTAAAACAGAGCTGCAGAGACCAGAGTTCCCCTTTAAATCATCCGATTGCCACCAGGAAGCCATAGGACGCCCACAGTAGGCCAGGAACACATCATCTGACATGTGTGGAGTATAGCCCGGGGGGAATCTAGCCTGGACCGTCTTTTGCCTGGATCCATGGCTTCATTATTCGTCTCTTTGCCGTGGCGGTAACCTTCACTCGGAGATTTGATGATCTCAGCACACTTCCAGCCAGTGATGGGCACATCTTGATTGTCATTGCCGCCATGAATAATGAATAGCCGGGACCGTAATCCTCCCACCGTGCTGGAGGAGATCAGATCGCTGTGAAGCTGATTCATCTCTTTTATTTTTCTCCGAGTATCCGGGGAGAAAATGTCAATTAATAGCTCCGGGTGACACGCTTCCAGGACGGGGTTGTGGAGGAACCCTTGAAATATTGAAGCTGAACTCCGGGCGGCAACACGCTGCAGATCTAGAACCCTTCACAGATCTAGAACCCTTCACAAGGTGTTACCTGACAAAGGATTCACAATTCCGTTCAGCCAGTATTGTGATTTGGGGACCCCTGCCAGACGGAACTGCCCTGTCCTGGAGCTCCCTGAAGACTTCACAGCAGTTGAGCAATACAACCTTCTCCATGACTCCAATCTCACCGGATCCGTTCCAAAAGGGCCATAAAAATGTTTCCAGCAATTAGAGACTCTTTATAAGTATCTCAGTCATGTAAACTATGGTGCCTGTGCAGTTCTTGGCTGTGTCCACACATGTTTGACACAGATCAGCCCACTGTTACAATATACAGTCTAATCACTGGGGGAGGAGACTGAGGAAATGCTGCCTCCTACCTTCTACAAAGATACAATGTACAGTCTGATCACTGGGGGGAGGGGAGACTGAGGAAATGCTTCCTCTTCCTTCTACAATGTTACAATGTATAGTCTGATCACTGGAATGGAGAGGAGACTGAGGAAATGCTTCCTCCTGCCTGCAGCAGACTGATGACCTCATTTGGGGCTAGGCAAAGTCACTGGGGGAGGGGAGACTGAGGAATCGCTTCCTCCTCCTTCTACAAAGCTACAGTGTACAGTCTGATCTCTGGGGGAGGGGAGAGAGGAAATGCTTCCTCTTACCTTTTACAAAGTTACAATGTACAGTCTGATCATTGGGGGGGGGACTGAGGAAATGCCTCCTCCTCCTTCTACAACGTTACAGTGTACAGTCTGATCTCTGGGGGAGGGGAGACTGATGAATCGCTTCCTCCTCCTTCTACAAAGCTACAGTGTACTGTCTCATCTCTGGGGGGGGGGGGGGACTGAGGAAATGCTTCCTCCTACCTTCTACAACGTTACAATGTACAGTCTGATCACTGGGGAGGGGAGACTGAGGAAATGCTTCCTCCTACCTTCTACAACGTTTCAATGTACAGTCTTATCACTGGAATGGTGAGGAGACTAAGGAAATGCTTCCTTCTGCCTGCAGCAGACTGATGACCTCATTTGAGGCTAGGCAAAGTCACTGGGGGGGGGGGACTGAGGAAATGCTGCCTCCTAACTTCTACAAAGTTACAATGTACAGTCTGATCACTGGGGGGAGGGGAGACTGAGGAAATGCTTCCTCTTCCTTCTACAATGTTACAATGTACAGTCTGATCACTGGAATGGTGAGGAGACTAAGGAAATGCTTCCTTCTGCCTGCAGCAGACTGGTGACCTCATTTGAGGCTCGGCAAAGTCACTTGGGGGGGGGGGGGGACTGAGGAAATGCTGCCTCCTACCTTCTACAAAGTTACAATGTACAGTCTGATCACTGGGGGGAGGGGAGACTGAGGAAATGCTTCCTCTTCCTTCTACAATGTTACAATGTACAGTCTGATCACTGGAATGGAGAGGAGACTGAGGAAATGCTTCCTCCTGCCTGCAGCAGACTGGTGACCTCATTTGAGGCTAGGCAAAGTCACTGGGGGGGGGGGGGGAGACTGAGAAATCGCTTCCCCCTCCTTCTACAAAGCTACAGTGTACAGTCTCATCTCTGGGGAGGGGGGTGAATGTCGGGGGGGTGAATGTCGGGGGGGGTGAATGTTGGGGGGTTTTGGGTTCTTGACTCGTTTTATGATCCTGTCACTCCTTGTGACACATCCGGTTTCTTCATACAGACTTGTGAAGTGACTGTCCTATGGGGGGCGTGCCCCCCCCCCCCCCCCCAAGTATGTGTATATATATATATCTGTCATATTTCCTGCCCCCGGCGGCTCCTCGTCCAATCAGGGTTGGGATTGTCGTGCGATCGCACAGTGAGTCGCACAGTCCGCCGCGCTCCGTCTTCTCTCTGTATTTTAGCCGTGATAAATTCGTCTTCCTGGAAGCCGCTGTTTGGCGATTCGATGATGCGGTTTCCGTGGCAACCAA
>NW_028319538.1:0-98362 GCF_062004578.1 Staurois parvus | reverse complement strand
TCTCTCTCCCCCCCCCTTCTCTCTCTCCCCCCCTCTTCTCTCTCTCCCCCCCTCTTCTCTCTCCCCCCCCCTCTCTCCCCCTCTCCTCTCTCTCTCCCCCCCTCTCTCCCCCTCTCCTCTCTCTCTCCCTCCCTCTCCTCTCTCTCTCCTCTCTTCCCCCCCTCTCCTCTCCCCCCCTCCCCCCTCTCCTCTCCCCTCCCCCCCTCTCCTCGCTCTCCCCCCCTCTCCTCGCTCTCCCCCCCCCTCTCCTCGCTCTCTCCTCCCCCTCTCCTCGCTCTCTCCCTCCCCCTCTCCTCGCTCTCTCCCTCCCCCTCTCCTCGCTCTCTCCCTCCCCCTCTCCTCGCTCTCTCCCTCCCCCTCTCCTCGCTCTCTCCCTCCCCCTCTCCTCGCTCTCTCCCTCCCCCTCTCCTCGCTCTCTCCCTCCCCCTCGCTCTCTCCCTCCCCCTCGCTCTCTCCCTCCCCCTCGCTCTCTCCCCTCTCTCTCTCCCTCCCCCTCTCTCCCTCCCCCTCTCTCCCTCCCCCTCTCTCCCTCCCCCTCTCTCCCTCCCCCTCTCTCCCTCCCCCTCTCTCCCTCTCTCCCTCCCCCTCTCTCCCTCTCTCCCTCCCCCTCCCTCTCTCTCCCTCCCCTCTCTCTCTCCCTCCCCCTCTCTCTCTCCCTCCCCCTCTCTCCTCCCCTCTCCCCCCTCTCCCTCCCCGCTCTCTCTCCCCTCTCTCTCTCCCTCTCCCCCTCTCTCTCTCCCTCTCCCCCTCTCTCTCTCCCTCTCCCCCTCTCCCTCCCCCCCTCCTCCCCCTCCTCTCCCTCCCCCCCTCCTCCCCCCTCCTCTCCCTCTCCCCCTCCTCCCCCCTCCTCTCCCCCTCCTCCCCCCTCCTCTCCCTCTCCCCCTCCTCCCCCCTCCTCTCCCTCTCCCCCTCCTCCCCCCTCCTCTCCCCCTCCTCTCTCTCCCCCTCCTCTCTCTCTCCCTCCTCTCTCTCTCCCTCTCCCTCCCCTCCCCCCTCTCCCCCCTACTCTCTCTTTCGGCTCCTGCCATGTAATGCCTTTTGCCACATTTTGTTATGTTACATCCTTATTTTAAAATGGATTAAATAATTTTTTTCCTCAACATTCTACAAACAATACCCCATAATGACAATGTGAAAGAAGATTGTTTTGAAATCTTTGCAGTTTGTTAAAAAAAAAAAAACGCTCTCAATATTACTCTGCCTTCAGATGTGGTTTCGCGCTTACAATCCCACTTCCCTTACCGGTGGGCTTCCTCTTCTCTTGAATACTTGGGCATTCGCTTGACCCCCACCTATGACTCCCTTTTTGCTGCAAATTATTATCCTTTGCTTAGCTCTTTATCTTCTCTTATGCATTCTTGGCAATTTCCGCACCTGTCTTGGATAGGACGGGTTCATTCAGTGAAAATGACCATCTTGCCGAAATTGTTATACTATTTTCGCACCCTCCCAGTGCGGGTTCCCCCTCATTTTCTTCGGTTGCTTCAGGCGAAGTTTATGCGTTTTATCTGGGCCAATAAACACCCCAGAGTCTCTAGAAGTACGCTTTTTGCTCATAGACTCCAGGGTGGTCTTGGGGTACCTGATGTAACTAAGTATTATCAGGCGAGCCAGATTGCCCCGCTGTCTATGTTGCACGCTTCCTCCGATGTTCCTCTCTGGGTCCTGCTGGAACTACCTAATTGTGCCCCTATCGCACTGTCGACACTCCTATGGCTTCCCCCTGCCCTGCACCCTATGGCGCTGAGTCCGATGTTGCTCCATGGCCTACAAGTCTGGGACTCGGTACGTTACTCCAGTGGCCTGATGTCACCCTTCTTGCCCTTGCTTCCAATCGTTAACAACCCTCTTTTCCCGCCGGGTCTAGATCACCCGAGGGCATTTTCTTGGTGGGTGGCTCATGGTTTCTCACAGGTGCAGCACTTTTTGACTTTTCTGTCCTTTCCCACCTGGAATGTCCTTCGAGAGTCTCGGGATGTTCCCCCAGCGGAATTTTTTCGGTACCTTCAATTGCGGCACTGGTTGCTTTCGCTGAGGGCCTCTTCTGCTTTCCCATATCAGAAATCTGCCTTTGAACGGCTTTGCCAGCAGCGCCCAGGTGCCCCGGGCCTTATCTCCATTCTTTACGCAGCTTTGAACAGACGCTCGTCGCACACTTCTCTTTCATATGTTGTTCAGTGGGAACGTGACCTGGGAGTGACTGTGGATCCGGAGGACTGGAGTAAGGCCTGGTCCCTCATAGCTAAATGTTCATTTAATACGACCACGCTGGAGGCAGCCTATAAGGTATTGTTCCGTTGGTACTGGGTTCCGGCTCATCTGGCCCAGGCTAACCCTGCCTGTAGTGATTGATGTTTTTGGGGGTTGCGGCCATCGTGGCGATGTACTGCATATCTGGTGGTCATGCCCGAGGTTGGTTCGTTTTTGGTCTCGTGTGTTTGGCCTCCTCTTCACTTTGTTCCATCTCTCCATACGCCGGGACGCTCGGTATGCTTTGCTTCATTGCCCCATACCGGGCCTCTTGGCTCGTCAGCAGCGATTGGCTTCCTATTTGTTTTTATCGGCCACTAGGACAATTGCTCAGGCCTGGAAGAGTCCGTTTGTACTTTTCCAGGGGGTGCGGGATCGTATGACTACTATGATGCTCAACGAACAGATGTCGAGTATATGCAACGACTCTCAACATAAATTTTTGAAAATATGGGAACCGTGGTTGCAATACGCCTTTCCCACGCTCCCCCCGGCCAGTGTGGGGAGGTAATGGAGTTTTGATATTGGCGCTTGTGGACCCCTGCTCTTTGGTGTTTTTTTTTTTTTTTTTTCTCTCCTTTCTTCTCTGCTCTTCTTCTCTCCTTTTCTGTTTGTTTTGGTGTGACAGTGGACAGCTGCCTTTAGTTGCGATAGTCAGAGTCTCACTGATATTATTGTAACCTATGTGCCATTGATAGCCCCTACGTGGGCATACGTTTTGCTTTATTGGAATTAGAGCGTTGTCTGCTCTATTATGCCTTTTTTATCAGTGCAATTGATAGCCCCTGCGTGGGCGTGTTTTGTTGCCTCTGTTTTATACTGTTTAAAATTAATAAAAACCATTGAAATATAAAAAAAAAAAAACGAGACAAACCCCCACACATGTACATAAGTATTTACAGCCTTTGCTCAATACTTTGTTGAAGCCCCTTTAGCACCAACAACCGTAACAAATGTGGCAAACGTTAGGGCTGGGAATACTTTCTGGATGCACTGAGTAAGAACATGTGACATACGGTTCATGTGATGGGCGCCTCTACCAACTTCTCAGATTTTTTTTTTTTTTTTAATTCTATTCCCAGAGTTATTATTTGTTTCTTTTTTGTTTTTTTTTCAGTTTATACTCTGAAAGACCTCTGCCTGCAGCTCATCCGAAGCCTAGTGAGACCACAAGACTTCAGGAAGCTGGATATCGTGACATCTTTGTACGACGATCTGGAAAACATACCCTGCGTGGGAAAGGATTTACGCCAACTATCGATTCGTTACTGGGAGTTGGCCACGTATGACAGCTCCTGAGCTGTCTCCTGGAATGGGATGCAGTGAAGCCGTAGTGCACCTGATCCGCGGAGATGTTTGGACTTTGTGGTGCCAATGTCCTTGATACAGAACTGGCATTTGGGGTAGATTGGTGCCCTCTGAGATGTACAGCTTTTGAGACAACTGGGAATCGCCTGATCTAACATTCAGGCATTTATAGTCTTGCCAACTTGGTTGTCAACCAGAACCAAATAGTTGAAGTGGATGTTTTTAAAGCAGAACTCCAGTTTACATCGCCAACACCCCCATCCTGCCCATTTTATAAAAAAAATAATAAAATACACACCTTGATTTTTCAAGGGTGTGGCTGGTCTGGTGACAGCAGAAATTCTGTGCAGGAGATTTACCCCCAGTTCACATCTATGCGGGTGGTGCCGCTGCGGATCCGCACAAAAATCTCTGCAGCCGCACAGAGAATTGCAGACCCGTGGGCGGGTGCCATTGGTTGTAATGGCATGCCGCCCGC
Source organism: Staurois parvus (assembly GCF_062004578.1). Lineage (NCBI taxonomy): Eukaryota > Metazoa > Chordata > Amphibia > Anura > Ranidae > Staurois > Staurois parvus. The sequence goes on along the minus strand of NW_028319538.1, from coordinate 94,326 downwards.
ACTGGAAAACACAACCGTACTGGGAACTGAGGTCCCCATGCGGACTGCGTTTTCCAAAGTAGTGCAGAGACTTCTTTCCGTGCGTGTCACGGGCACGGGAGTCCATTCAAATGAGTGGGCTCTCGTGTCCGTGCAAAAAACGTGGCCCTCACGGCTGCATAGGTGTGAACCTAGGGTCACTAAAACTGGAGCACTCAGAATCTGGTGCAGCTGTGCATGGCAGCCAATCAGCTTGTTCAATTAAGCTCTGACAATAAAACCTGGAAGCTGATTGGTTTCTGTTCAGAGCTGTGCCAGAGTTTACCTTCTCCAGTTTTGGTAGATGTACTTACTGATGCACCACGGGGTGATACTTTGAGCCCACACCAACCTGATGACGTCTATGACAACCCAAACTCGTTATGATGGTCATTCAGCCTGGAGGGATCTAGCGGCAGAAACAAGTTTCTGCAGAAGACCACGCCATATTGATTTTTTAATTTAATGCTGCTGGGCATTTTTTTTAATTTTCATAAACTGGAGTCCTGCTGAGGTTATGGGCAGAAAACCTTTTTCCCAATTTCATCTTCAACATAATTTACTAAAACTGGAGCGGCTGTGCATAGTAACCAACCCGCTTCTAACTTCAGCTTCTTCAGTAAAGTTACATAGACCCAGTGAAGGGACTGGCCGCATTATGATACACAGAGATGAAGCAGATCCTCCTGTACAAGTTGTATCTGTTTCTCTGCAGCCATCTTTTCCCTACATGCATTTAAAGTGCAGAATTTATGCAGGATCTCTCAGCCCTGAAAAGCAGGGGGCGGGTAGCTGAAGTTGCATCAGTGAGGAAAGCTCTGAGAGCTGATTGGAGGGAAGGCAAGAGTACAATCCAAACGCACACATTCCTGTGTTAAAAATGGCTGTGTGTATAAGTGGGTGCTACGGCGACCGTCGGCTGGAACCGAACAGATTCAGCAAGGGAGAATGTCACCAGCACATCAAGGATCACCAATATGGGTCCAAACGTTTTAATGAACGCTCACATAGTTATAGCAAGGCAACGTTTCAAAGTCTCGCAGGTCCCCTTCATCAGGCATGTGACCTGATAAAGGGGTCCTGCAAGACTCCGAAATGTTGCCTTGCTGTAACTATGTGATAGTTCATTAAAACTTTTGGACCCATATTGGTGATCCTCGGTGACATTTTCCCTTGCCGATTGGAGGGAAGGGACACACCCCCCTCACACAGAAACAGAGCTGAGGCTGTCAATCGCAAGCTGTGTGTTGGAGCTCCCTCCCCGTCGCCTTTTTTTTTTTTTTTCCCTCTTGGTGTCAGGAAAACATGTCCAGAAGTGATTCATGCTGATAGCAGAGGAAGGAGGCAGCAGATAGAAATGAGACTTGGTGCTCTGGATTGAGACAAGTACACACTATAGAGGGATATGCTTTGTTCATATTTCATGTCTGAAGTTTACAACTACTTTTAGCATTGGAAGTGAAAGCTATAAGCTGATTGGTTGCTGTGCACAGATGCTGCAGATCCTGGCTATCCAGTCTTCTTAAATACTCCTTAAATCTTTTTTTTTTTTCCTTGTTTCATTGTTTAAAGTTGTGTCTTTTTATTTAGCTTTTGAAGTTTTGCTGTTTTGTATTCAATATAAAAAGCTCCATTTATTTTAAAGTGCACCTGTGCAGAGGCTGTGGACATCAAGAGCCAGTTCACACCAGAACATGGTGCGGGAAAGCCACGTTCCATGCACCGCATTTGCCATCTGAAGCGGGTGTCAGTGTTAGCGACACCCCAAGCACAGGTTGCAAGTGCAGTGCATGTACCTGCACTGTACAGTAGTACCATGTGATTCCGACTGCTGTGCATTTTTTTTTTTAATGTAGTGCATGCACTACTTTTGGTGCGGTCCGACACGATTTCAGCCCATTCGGGTGCACCCGGATTGAATGTGAATCGCACAGCATGATTCATGGTGTGAATCGGCCCTTAAGGGTAAATTCATCTTTTCACGAAAAAATGAAAAGGTGAACCTAACTCCAAATATCTTGGTCACCCATCCTGACCCCAATGCATTAACAGTTATGACAGTGCAGTGGGTAGGCTGCCAAAATTCTGCTGCAATAGAAAGAAAGAGAGAGAGCTAAAGACTTCAGTGCCTGTATTGTGAAATTTGAATGTGAATTTTTTCACAATGCTTATAGGTACGTAGATGATTTAAGGGTTTTTAAAGTGATTTTTAACTGCTTATTTGAAATCTGTAAATACTTTTATATGCATGGTCTGGGCACAGGTTCACTTTAAAGTTTTCCTTGTTTTAATGAATGTTTTGTTCAAACCACCCACAAATCTGATGGCGTCAACATTTCCGCTGGTGGCGATTTGTCTTCTGGTTAATATGTCCACTACTACTGAGTTACTGGCGGGAGATTTCGGGGAAAATTGGCTGCTGTTGGATGTGCTACTGACGGTGCTCATCTCAAAATCTATTTTTCAGTGTATTTTGGATCATGGCTCATTGTACAGTTTAATTAAAGTGGAACTTTAGGCTCCAAAATGGGCAAACAGGCAGGATTTTTGAATGCAGAAGACATGCTGTGTCACTTCTGTATTGAAGTTACTTACCTGCCTGTTCTCTCCTTGCATGCGCTGCTCAGTGTATAAATTCGGCAATGCCGAAGCGGACTACACTCCCGCACACGTACGGGAGTGACATCATCCCTGCCAAGCCAATGAAAGCGAGTTCCGGGATGTTGCATCACTGGATCCAAGGGAAGTATAGTAATGCTTTCAGAATAATTTTTGAGAATCTGTAGCAAAGTTTCTTTTTCTTATTATTATACAGGATTTATGGCGCCAACAGTTTGCTCAGCGCTTTACAATATAACGGGAGACAGTACAGCAACAATACAGTTCAGTACAGAAGGAATGTGAGGGCCCGGCTCGTGGAGCTTACAATCTAAATCTGGAGATCCAACCAGTATTGACACTTCCTGTTGTGGGCTGACAATGCTAGGCCATTTTCTCAGAATTAGCGGATGTATTGTTAGCCTGCCATGCGAACAGCTTCGGTTGACCATTGGACTGCCCATTTGATAGACCAGAGGAGCACTTATGGAAGGCTGACAACACTACTGCTAGGTGTGAGGCTGTGATTTTGTGTTGCCTGCCTGGTGCAGTAAGTGCTGTTACTTTGAGAATCTGCAGGTGCAACATTTTGCCACAAGTTCACAGAAAACTATTTTCTTAAAGCCCCACTCCAGAATGAATCTAGCTTTTGCCCACCCACCTCTATCCCAATCCTGATAGTCCTTATCCTGTGAAGCCAAAAATACTCCCCTAAATCCCCATCCAAGTCCCTCACTGGTGCTGGTTCCAGTGCAGGAGACGGCTAATCCAGTGCTGCAATTCCCATCCCCATCACAAGAGGACCCTGCTCCCAGCCTCCAAAAGGACACCCATAGCACCCCAAAAAGAAAGCTTAAATACTTCTAACTACTTGACAAAATAAATGCTCAACAGTTCCCTAGTAAATCACATCTCCATATCTCCTAATATTGACTGTCAGCTCCTCCCCTGCATGCAGCCCAATTTGCGGGCATTCCTAATATGGAGTGCATGTAGAGCTCTGTTGATACTGCCTTATGGTTTCCTACTGAGCAGTGTGGAGGGAGGGGATGGTGATCATATCCCCCTTATGTATTATACATGGAGATCATATCCCCCCTTATGTATTATACATGGAGATCATATCCCCCCCTTATGTATTATACATGGAGATCATATCCCCCCTCATGTAATATACATGGTGATCATATCCCCCCTTATGTATTATACATGGAGATCATATCCCCCCTTATGTATTATACATGGAGATCATATCCCCCCCTTATGTATTATACATGGAGATCATATCCCCCCTTATGTATTATACATGGAGATCATATCCCCCTTATGTATTATACATGGAGATCATATCCCCCCTTATGTATTATACATGGAGATCATATCCCCCCTTATGTATTATACATGGAGATCATATCCCCCCTTATGTATTATACATGGTGATCATATCCCCCCCTTATGTATTATACATGGAGATCATATCCCCCCTTATGTATTATACATGGAGATCATATCCCCCTTATGTATTATACATGGAGATCATACCCCCCCTTATGTATTATACATGGAGATCATATCCCCCCTTATGTATTATACATGGTGATAAGGGGGGATATGATCTCCATGTATAATACATAAGGGGGGATATGATCTCCATGTATAATACATAAGGGGGATATGATCTCCATGTATAATACATAAGGGGGATATGATCTCCATGTATAATACATAAGGGGGGATATGATCTCCATGTATAATACATAAGGGGGGATATGATCTCCATGTATAATACATAAGGGGGATATGATCTCCATGTATATTACATAAGGGGGATATGATCTCCATGTATAATACATAAGGGGGGATATGATCTCCATGTATAATACATAAGGGGGGATATGATCTCCATGTATAATACATAAGGGGGGGATATGATCTCCATGTATAATACATAAGGGGGGATATGATCACCATGTATAATACATAAGGGGGGATTGATCTCCATGTATAATACATAAGGGGGGGGGGATGTGATCACCATGTATAATACATAAGGGGGATGTGATCACCATGTATAATACATAAGGGGGGGGGATGTGATCACCATGTATAATACATAAGGGGGGGGATGTGATCACCATGTATAATACATCGGGGGGGATGTGATCACCATGTATAATACATCGGGGGGGATGTGATCTCCATGTATAATACATAAGGGGGGATGTGATCTCCATGTATAATACATCAGGGGGGATGTGATCTCCATGTATAATACATAAGCGGGGGATGTGATCTCCATGTATAATACATAAGGGGGGATATGATCACCATGTATAATACATAAGGGGGGGATATGATCTCTCTGTATTATACATGGTGATCATATCCCCCCTTATGTATTATGCATGGAGATCATATCCCCCCTTATGTATTATGCATGGAGATCATATCCCCCCTTATGTATTATACACGGAGATCATATCCCCCCTTATGTATTATACATGGAGATCATATCCCCCCTTATGTATTATACATGGAGATCATATCCTCCCTTATGTATTATACACGGAGATCATATCCCCCTTATGTATTATACGTGGAGATCATATCCCCCCTTATGTATTATACATGGAGATCATATCCCCCCTTATGTATTATACATGGAGATCATATCCCCCCTTATGTATTATACACGGAGATCATATCCCCCTTATGTATTATACATGGAGATCATATCCCGAGGGGGAGGGGACGAGCTGTCAATCCCACTAGCTCAGCATCCACAGCACCAATCAGAATGGGACAAAGTGCCAAATTGTCCCTTGGGGGACTGGAAAAACGGTAGATAAGAATGGTGAGGCTTCTTTATGAAAAACCTACTGAAAAATAGATTTTGGGATTTGTGTATCCATAAAGTGCAAGCTTTTTGTTTATTAAATTAAGTATTATAATCCATCAAATTATGTAAGGGGACCATATGGCTAAACTTGTTTTTAGGATAATGGTTAATATTATATATGTCCGTGATGTTGTTGTGTTTTTTTTTTTTTCTTTTTTGCAAAGTTTAGCCCCCAAAAATAGTTTATAATAGAGAACATATGTTTTTGGTGTTTTTATTTTGTAAGTTTTTGATGTGATTTATGGTTGATAGATTCTTATTCTGATGTCCGTCTGTATGTCATACACTGTAGTCCATACCCTTAGACACTCCAACGCTCAGACTGTAGTACATCCGGAGGTGTGACCACTGGTAATGCTTCGCCGATGCTGCCCCCAGACTGGGAAATTCTCCAAGAACACTGTAAACAAACGCAGGAGGGTGCAAAGTGCATTACCACCACTGTGTATTGAATACAAACGACAAAACCATACTCACACACATGAATTGGAACAGCATATCAAATCACAACTCCAGCCTTGGGGCGATGTCATCCGACCATATAAACCAAGGTTGGTAGGCTAACTCTTTTCAGCGGGGACACCCCCTTTTTAATGGCTCTGAAAAAGGTGGTGCGTCCCCCGTAACATGTTAGCCTGCCAACATCAGTCGTTTGTATTTAACCTCTGCACACCGGCTGAACGCAAATGTGCAGCCTCCCGGCGTCTGGGCCTGTTAAAAAAGAACGTATGTACTGAGTGCGCGCACCCTGCGCGCTCCCAGCACACATGTACGGTACTCACAGAAAGGTCCCGATCTCTTTCGATCGGGACCTTTCCTGATCATGTGACGGCAGCCACATGACCCTAAACCCCGCCTTGCCTCCCGGCCCTTTAAGGGTTTCAGAAGCCGGGAGGCGCCGGCGCAAAGGGGTTAATAAACGGCGGTGGTAATGCAACAGGCATTTGTGCCCTCCTGTGTTTTTGAGTCTATACCCTTGTTAATCAACTGCTGAGATAAACCCAGTTACACGACTAGTCACATAGACACTGTATAATTTCATTGCACGACTGTCTGAAAAGAGAAGCAGTAAACATGGGTATCACTACTATACAGAATGCACAGTTAATGGGTATCTATAACTAGACCTTTTATATGCAGTAGTGGGGGGTTGGAGTTCCTGTCCAGTTTTGAATGCTGTCTGTGTCTCCATTAGGAAGATTGACCCTCTCTATTTGTCCTGATGACCATTGCCACCAGGAGGGAAGACAAAAATGTGAAGTATCACCAGAACAGGTACAGAGAGGACATCTTCCAGTTCTGCTGAGAATTGTTTAAAGGGTAAGTTCACCTTTGGAACATGTTTCCCGTTCCACCTTTTTTTTACGGTGATACAGGTAACATGTTCCAGGCATCTGCAGCCTCTCCCTTCATTCCAAGACAGCCGGCGGGGAATCTTCTCCCTTCACCCGCTGGCAATTTTTTTAAAACAGTGCAGCTGTGCGGGGCTCCTCCCGTATGGTTGCGTCATTCATTCCCAGTTTCCTGTGAACAAATGCCTACAAGTACCATCAGCCTTTGCAGTTCTCAGTGAACTATGAGGGTGCTGGTGAGTGCCCTGGTAGTCTATTGATTTTCCTGCTCATATGAGATACAGGCAGGCGGCTATGCTGAGAGTCTGCAGGAGCCTGATGTTGTACCCACATTTTTTTTTTTCAAAAAGTGAACTTATCCTTTTAAAGTGGGCTTTCCATACAAGTAGAGGTCTGCTTCCCTGCCAGCCTCCCACTGCCCAAAATAAGCTGTGAATGAGACTTTAACAATAAAGAAAAAAAAAAAAAAAAGAGTTCTGGCTTCTGGGAGGTGTGGGTGACATCAGCGCCTGTCATTTCTGCCTCCTGGCCACTTGATGTCCAACAAGAATGAACTCCTTCAACTCCTTGGATGCTTTCTCATGGGAGTTCCAGTACCCAGCTACCCAAAGGGTAGTAGTAAGGCACGGTGACATCACCCATGCCTCCCCAGAAGTCTGGGTCCAGAGGAGTATGGGAGTATTTTTGTGTTTTTGTTTTTACTGCTAATTTTGTTTGGCTGGCAGGGGGCTTGCAGGCAAGTGGGCCAGAAAAATAAATACATATATATATATATATATATATATATATATGATATATATGGCACACTTGCCTGCAAAAATAAATAAAAAAAAAAATACTCCCATACTCCTCTCCAACAGCAAGGAACAGAAAATCTCTTCTAAGTCAAGCAAGTGAAACTTCAATTTAGGGGAAAAAAATGACTTTTTAAATATATGTTAAAAATTATATTAATATATCTATAAAAATATAAATATACATTTTTATCTTTTTTTTTTTTTTTATTGAAGTTTCACTTCCTTGACTTTGAAGAGATTTTCTGTTCCTTCTTGTTGTGTCTCTAGGATGGGAGGTAGAACTCTCTCAAATAGGACGGGCGGTTTTAACCTTTTCCTACGCTAAAAAACCCTCCAAAAGTTTGGCTTTAGATATACTTTGGGGAATATTTACTAAAACCGGAGCACTCTGGTTGCAGCTGTGCATGGCAGCCAATCCGCTTCTACCTTCAGCTTGTTCAGTTATACTTTGGCAATAAAACCTGGAAGCTGATTGGCTTCTATGCAGCGTTCGCACACTCCAGTGTTAGTAAATCATCCCCTTTGATGCTCAAATATGGTTGCGCAGATTCACACGTCCTTAAAGACCAAACCTCATGACGCGGGATCTTTCTATTAAGGGCCCCAAAGGGCACTGGACGGTCCCTGATTGCCACCTACCCAACAATAGGTTTGTTGTTTGTTTTAGCTTTCCATTGTATCACTGCCAGGTAGGGTGACATGTAGAAACTTCCAGTTATTCTTGTGTGTTATTTTTTGTGAACCATATGTCATGTTTTATTATACATGTATATCATTTGTCCTGGTTGTAGTTTTTTATTGCAGGTTTAAATCGAATGGTTGTCTGATGTGAGGAATTTTACTGTTCTGTATACAGCATGAAAACCAATTAAAAAAAAATGAATACTCTTGATTTCCTGTGTCCTAGTTTTCTACTGCATATACACAGAGAAGTGACTGATACACAGAGATTAAACAAATCCTACATGAGTTGTACTTGTTTATCTGCTATCCCCTCTCCTCTACAGCTGTTCAAAGTCCAGAATTTAAACAGCATTTCTTTGCTCCAGAAGGCAGGGGGCAGGCACTGCACAGCATAGGGCAGGAATGTGAGTGTAGTGAATGATCACGCGCCCCCACCCTCAAACACTCTCTCTCCTCTCTCCCCTCCCTCTCTCTTTCTTTCTCCCTCTTTCTTTCTCTCTCCCTCCCTCTATCTCTCTCCCTCTCTTCTCTCTCTCCTCCCTCCCTCCCGCTCCTTCTCTCTCTCTCTCCTCCCCCCCTCCCTCTCTCTCTCCCTCTCCCTCCCTCTCTTTCCCCCTCCCTCTCCTTCTTTCTCCCTCCCTCTATCCCCCTCTCCCTCTTTCTCCCTCCCTCTATCTTTCTCCCTCCCCTCTCTCTCCCTCCCTCCCTCTCTCTCCCTCCCTCTCTCTTTCTCCCTCCCTCTCTCTCCATCCCTCTCTCTTTCTCCCTCCCTCTCTCGCTCTCCCTCCCTCTCTCGCTCTCTCTTTCTCTCCCTCCCTCTCTCTCCCTCCCTCTCTCTTTCTCCCTCCCTCCCCCCTCTCTTTCTCCCTCTCTCCCTCTCTCTTTCTCCCTCTCTCTTTCTCCCTCCCTCCCTCTCTCTTTCTCCCTCCCTCTCTCTCCCCCTCCCCTCCTCTCTCTTTCTCCCCTCCTCTCTCTTTCTCCCTCCCTCTCTCTTTCTCCCTCCCTCTCTCTTTCTCCCTCCCTCTCTCTTTCTCCCTCCCTCTCTCTTTCTCCCTCCCTCTCTCTTTCTCCCTTGCTCTCCCCCTTCCCTCTCTCTCCTCTCCCCTGTCAAAAGTAACATGCAGATAGCATAGGAAGGAGACTGCAAACCAAAATCGCACTGTGCTTTGGATTAAGTACACACTATAGGAGGATATGATTTGTTTATTTTTCATTTCTGGCTTTATAACCATTTGTCTCCTGTAGGATGTCATATGATATCCTTGGGTTTCAGTGGTTATACAAGGATAATGCCTGCAGCTGCAGGCAGTTTTGAGCCTGGCGATTCTCTTTAATGACCAGCACAGTGGCTAAGTAGTTAGCACTTCCGAATAACAGCACTAGGATCGTTTGTTCGAATCCCAACCACAGCACTACCTGCATGGAGTTTGCATGTTCTCCTGTACCTGAGTGGTTTCCTCCGGGAGCTCCGGTTTCCTCCCGCACTCCAAAGACATGCTAGTAGGCTAATTGGCACCTGTCTAAATCGGCCCTAGTATGTGTATGTATGATTGTAAGTTGGGGACCTTAGATTGTAAGCTTCTTGAGGGCTGAGACTGAGGTGAATGTACTATATACAGGCGTACCTCGGTTTTTAAGAATTTAATGTTCTGCGGGACTTTTCGTATTGCGAAAAATTCGTAAACCGAAACGCGGTTTCCCGTAGGAATGCTTTGAAAACCAATTAATCCATTCTGGAGGTCAGAAAAAAGTTTAAAAAAAAAAAAGTATTTTATGTGTTCAAAACTCTTTATAAAGTGCACTTTAAAGGCATCAATACTGTACAGGGACATGATTGAAAAAAAAAATCGTAAATGCATTAAAAACCAATTAATCCGTTCCAGAGGTCAGAAAATTTTTTTAAAAAGTCTTACCTGTTCAAAACTCTTTATAAAGTGCACTTTAAAGGCATAAATACTGTACAGGGACATGATTAAAAAAAATTTTTTAAATGCATTGAAAACCAATTAATCTGTCAGTTTGACACTCTTATACTGGCCATACATGGTTTGAATTCTGAACGATTTTTTGTCCAAAATTCAAAAACGTTCGCTCTGTGATCCCATGGCGCCATCATTGATTTCGAAAATCGGCCAACCAAGTCATAAAGTTCACCCCATATAACAGACAAAACTTCTGTTCCTTCCAGGTCACGGCTCATGCGCATATTCTTTTCGGAAAAATGATCGTACGATTTGACCATCATTGAGTCGAAAATCGGTCGTTTTTCACAAATGTTCCAACATGCCGATCATCGAAAAGGGGAGGAACCATGAAAATCAGCCGGTGCCATCGACCCACTAACAGAACGAAAATCGGCCGATTATTCTTAGGTCCGATTTTCGGATGAAAAATCAGTCAATTTTCGACCCATGTATAGCCGGCCTAACCCTTGTACTACTAATTAATTTTTCCACATGGGATCCCCATCAATTGTTTAATTACCCTCACCGGCCGCTTTATTAGGTCGCCTGTTCAATTGCTTGGTAACACAAATTGCTAATCAGCCAATCATTTGGCAGCAACATGCATTTAGGCATCTAGACGTGGTGAAGACGACTTGCTGAAGTTCAAACCGAGCATCAGAATGGGGAAGAAATGGAGTTTAAATGACTTTGAACGTGGCATGGTTGTTGGTGCCAAATGGGCTGGTCTGAGTATTTCAAAAACTGCTGATGTGGGATTTTCACGCACAACCATCTCTACGGTTTACAGAGAATGGTCCGAAAAAGAGAAAATATCCAGCGAGCGGCAGTTGTGTGGAGGAAATGCCTTGTTGAGGTCAGAGAATGGGCAGACTGGTTCCAGATGATAGAATGGTAACTCAAATAACCACTTGTTACACCAAGGTATGCAGAATACCATCTCTGAACGCACAACATGTCCAACCTTGAAGTAGATGGGCTACATCAGCATAAGACCACACCGGATGCACTCCTATCAGCTAAGAAAAGGAAACGGAGGCTACAATTGGCACAGGCTCACCAAAACTGGACAATAGAAGAATGGAAAAACGTTGCCTGGTCTGATGAGTCCGGACTTCATCTACGACATTCAGATGGTGGGGTCAGAATTTGGCGTAAACAACTTGAAAGTATGGATCCATCCTGTATGTATCATCGGTTCATGGATGTCCCCCTGACAAAACTGCAGCAACTGAATGATGCTATCATGTCAATATGGAGAAAAATCTCAGGAAAGTTTCCAACACCTTGTTGAATCTACGCCACGAAGAATGAAGGCAAAAGGGGGTCCAACCCGGGACTAGCAAGGTGGACCTAATAAAGTGGCCGTTGAGTGTCTAGAACAGGGGTGGGCAAACTTTTTGACTTGAGGGCCGCAATGGGTTCATATATTGGACCCGGGGGGGAGACCAAGAGTAGATGAATGATGTGTATGTGTCATCCATAGTAAGTATAGTAATATTCCCCCATAGTAAGCATAGTAATTAATCCCCCATAGTAATTCATCCCCCATATAGTAATTCATCCCCCATATAGTAATTCATCCCCCATAGTAATTCATCCCCCATAGTAATTCATCCCCCATATAGTAATTCATCCCCCATATAGTAATTCATCCCCCATAGTAATTCATCCCCCCTATAGTAATTCATCCCCCATACAGTAATTCATCCCCCATACAGTAATTCATCCCCCATATAGTAATTCATCCCCCATAGTAATTCATCCCCCCTATAGTAATTCATCCCCCCCATATTAATTCATCCCCCATATTAATTCATCCCTCGTATAGTATTTCATCCCCCACAGTACTATTCCCCCCCAAGTAGTAAGCCAAGTCCCCTCTGTGTCAATTTACTTACCTTTGCTCCGCACGTTCCTCTCGCCGTGTTCCCGCGCCGTTCCGGTCTTCAGGGCGGACTGTGAGAGGAGCCTAGCTCCCCTCACGTTCGTCACGCTGCCCCGCCTACACACATCCTGACAGCCAATGTATCACGCTCCGCGGGCCGGATTAAAAGGTCCGCCGGGCCGGATTAAAAGGTCCGCCGGGCCGTAGTTTGCCCATTGCTGGTCTAGAATGTATCATTCAATGAATGGTTATACCTTTGCTGACATATAGGGAGGAGTGCCGTGCGCAGTTTTCCTTTCTTGTTATGTACCGGAATCTCAACTCCTCCACCTTAACTGGGAAGAGGAACAATTATCTTCTGACACAACATTGCCACACCCAACAAATTGTGCAATAAATTGCATAGAAAACCCAACAATGTGGAAGAATTCTCAGGTGCTACAACTCAGACCCAAGTAGGAACAGCCCCAGGACTCATTGGGTTTACCTTTCCATATGACATATAACACCTATTCACACTAATTCCTGAAGGCATAAAGGGAACAAGAGACAAAATATACACAAAAGACTTCCCGAGGGCACATATCTTTGTTATCGGAAAAGGAGAAGACTTCCTTCATTGCTACCACAGAACAAATTGAACTTCACCACAATTTTAGTTACAGGACTCACGGCACCTATCCAGGGCATAGCAGGACCAACTGGGCTTTGCACCTACCAGAAGAGGCTTGAGATAACATCACCGGCCTTGAATGTTGTGACGGGAGTCACTTTGGGTGGGGGGCCCATGGAACCCAGCTCACTTTGGAGAGGTGGGGAGACCCCTGTCTCAGCTCCCCATATCCCTCTTATGTGTAAGTAACCCTGTGCCTGTTAGGGGTGCAGGGTGATCTGCCCTAATATTGGGGTGGGGGTTGTTGATTTATTTAATGCCATGTGGTTGCATCCCATTGTTCTATTGTGTGTCTTGCTTGGGAGCAAACTATTATGGGATATATGTGTTTATGTATTGGCTTGGTGGGGGGTGTTTCCAGCAGTCCTCCCTCCTGATGGAACTGTCTGTTGGTGTGTCTCTTGATACTAAAGGTAGATTGCCCCGCCCTGTGTCATTATGCAGGGAGGGGGGATTGTTCCCTTGAGTGTATATATCTTGTATCTGTGTTAAAATAAAGTAGTCTACTTCCTGGTTTACTTCAAGATTGGTGTCGCCTAGTCTTGTATGGTCAGCGGTGGTGTCTGTGGTCGGTGTTTGGACAGGGAAGCGGTATCCTAACGGAAATACCCAAGTGCAGTCTGGGACGGTTCCGTTACAAATGTAATAAACACCCCCCCCCGCCCAAATCTATTCCTCTATTCACATTATTAACCATTGCCATAAAGGAATTTGACTCAATGAACTGGATGTTTTATTAGACATGTGCACTCCAGAAATTTTTGTTTCGGATGCATTTGTTCATTGAAGAATTTAGTTTTATCATATTCGTTACATTGAATCGATTCATTTACTGAATTAGTTTTGTATCTTTGCTATTCGTTTCATATACAGTGGGGCAAAAAAGTATTTAGTCAGCCACCAATTGTGCAAGTTCTCCCACTTAAAAAGATGAGAGAGGCCTGTAATTGGCATCATAGGGAGACCTCAACTATGAGAGACAAAATGAGAAAACAAATCCAGACAATCACATTGGCTGATCTGGAAAGAATTTATTTGCAAATTATGGTGGAAAATAAGTATTTGGTCACCTACAAACAAGCAAGATTTCTGGCTCTCACAGACCTGCACCTTCTTCTTTAAGAGGCTCCTCTGTCCTGCACTCATTACCTGTATCAATGGCACCTGTTTGAACTTGTTATCAGTATAAAAGACACCTGTCCACAACCTCAAACAGTCACACTGCAAACTCCACTATGGTGAAGACCAAAGAGCTGTCGAAGGACACCAGAAACAAAATTGTAGACCTGCACCAGGCTGGGAAGACTGAATCTGCAATAGGAAAGCAGCTTGGTGTGAACAAATCAACTATGGGAGCAATAATTAGAAAATGGAAGACATACAAGACCACTGATAATCTCCCTCGATCTGGGGCTCCACGCAAGATCTCACCCCGTGGGGTCAAAATGATCACAAGAACGGTGAGCAAAAATCCCAGGACCACACGGGAAGACCTAGTGAATGACCTGCAGAGAGCTGGGACCAACATAACAAAGGCTACCATCAGTAACACACTACGCCGCCAGGGACTCAGATCCTGCAGTGCCAGACGTGTCCCCCTGCTTAAGCCAGTACATGTCCGGGGCCCGTCTGAAGTTTGCTAGAGAGCATTTGGATGATCCAGACGAGGATTGGGGAATGTCATATGGTCAGATGAAACCAAAATAGAACTGTTTGGTAGAAACACAACTCGTCGTGTTTGGAGGAGAGAGAATGCTGAGTTGCATCCAAAGAACACCATACCTACTGTGAAGCATGGGGGTGGCAACCTCATGCTTTAGGGCTGTTTCTCCGCAAAGGGACCAGGACGACTGATCCATGTACAGGACAGAATGAATGGGGCCATGTATCGTGAGATTCTGAGTGCAAACCTCCTTCCATCAGCAAGGGCACTGAAGATGAAACGTGGCTGGGTCTTCCAACATGACAATGATCCCAAACATACCACCCGGGCAACGAAGTAGTGGCTTCGTAAGAAGCATTTCAAGGTCCTGGAGTGGCCTAGCCAGTCTCCAGATCTCAACCCCATAGAAAACCTTTGGAGGGAGTTGAAAGTCCGTGTTGCCCAGCGACAGCCCCAAAACATCACTGCTCTAGAGGAGATCTGCATGGAGGATGGGCCAACATACCAGCAACAGTGTGTGCCAACCTTGTGAAGACTTCCAGGAAACGTCTGACCTCTGTCATTGCCAACAAAGGATATATAACAAAGGATTGACATGAACTTTTCATATTCACCAAATACTTATTTTCCACCATAATTTGCAAATAAATTCTTTCCAGATCAGCCAATGTGATTGTCTGTCTGGATTTGTTTGCTCATTTTGTCTCTCATAGTTGAGGTCTCCCTATGATGCCAATTACAGGCCTCTCTCATCTTTGTAAGTGGGAGAACTTGTACAATTGGTGGGGACTAAATACTTTTTTTGCCCCACTGTATTCATTGGTCTGGGTGGTTTTGAATAAAATGTAGCAATTTTGTTCGGAAGATTGCTATACGAGGTGGCATCAAAAACTTTCAAGACTATTTATGTAATACGCCAACAAATGGCAGCACAAGGCTGCATGCACAGTCACAGGGAGCAACGGTCTTCATAAGTCAGTGTGCCAAAGACATCATCCCGTGCAGATTGGGAGCTGTGCAACTGGTGCTATTCCGACCATTTTACAATTTTTTTGGAAGATTGCTATACGAGGTGGCATGAAAAACTTTCGAGACTATTTATGTAATACGCCAACAGATGGCAGCACAAGGTTGCATGAACAGTCACAGGGAGCACTGGTCTTCATAAGTCAGTGTGCCAAAGATGTCGTCCTGTGTAGAACAGGAGCTGTGCAACTGGTGCTATTCCGACTATTTTGCAATTTTTTCGGAAGATTGCTATAAGAGGTGGCATCAAAACTTTTTGAGACTGTTTATGTAACACGTCAACAGATGGCAACACAAGGCTGCATGCACAGTCACAGGGAGCATCTGTCTTCATAAGTCAGTGTGCCAAAGACATCGTCCTGTGCAGATCGGGAGCTGTGCAACTGGTGCTATTCTGACCACGTGCGTTACCACGTCTGCTATTTATTACAGGTTTACTTATTTATTACAGGTACTTATATTTATGCAGCGCTTTACATATATATTGTACATTCACATCAGTCCCTAACCCTCAAGGGGCGTACAATCTAAGGTCCCTAACTTACATTCATACATACACATACTAGGACCAATTTAGACAGGAGCCAATTAACTTACCAGCATGTATTTGGAGTGTGGGAGGAAACCGGAGTACCCCGAGGAAACCCACGCAGGCACAGAGAGAACATGCAAGACTTATGAAGGCCATTGCTCCCTGTGACTGTGCATGCAGCCTTCTGCTGCCATCTGTTGGCATGTTACAAAACTAGTCTCAAAACATTTTGATACCACCTTGTATATGCAATATATTATTGAATTGGAAGGATTGGAATTGAAAGGATTCAATATTTTTGCACGCTAGTCCAACCCACCAAGAGAAATGGCATGAGCTGATTGAAGAATATCGACTGCCGTCATGTGCATCCCTATTAGCGAATGGAACGAAATTCGGAGTCATTCGTTTTCCGAATTATCAAAAGAATTAGAAAATTGAATTAAATTCCCCACGGCCCAAACTGCTATATCATCCCGTGAAGTCGTCTGAATGAAACAAATGCATTTGTTAATTTCAGAATAACTTTTTCGGATTCTTTGACATTCGTTTTCTACATCCATTCAGAGAATCGCATGCTGTACATCCAAATCTCTGAAAATTCAATTTTCGTCTGAAAAATGAATAGAAACGAAACGCGTATGTTTAATGTTTATGGAACGGGCACGGAGACCCCTCAGGCTGTGGGGGAAAATGATGACCGGGACAAAGCAATGTATTCCTTTCAATGCCCAAGTCAAGATCAATGACGTTTGTTCTGTCCTGATCACGATCTCCATCTGCACCCATCAGAGATGCCAATTTTCCCCCCTTACGGTAGCATCCCTAGGGGGGTGCGGCCCACACCGGGTGATACCGTCACAGGGGGTGCAGGAGCAGGATGCCGGCACAGTGACAGCTGCCCCCGCCCCGGTGTAGCGGTAAAATGAGTATCCCGTGAAGCAGGGGCGGACTGACCATTCTAGCACTCGGGCACTGCCCGAGGGCCCGTGGTCAGTTGGGGGCCCCATGAAATGCCCCTGGTACCTTTTATAGGCTTTTTTGGGTGTGATTTGTGTGTGGGCAAGGACACAGGGGCCCCATGATCCCCTATTGCCCCGGGGCCCCATGAGTTGTCAGTCCACCCCTGCCCTGAAGCAACTACGCATGTGCGGGTTTCAGACCGAAGAAGCCGATCACCGGCTCTGTGCTAAAGTCGGCTTCTTCGGCGTGAGACCGGCACATGCGCAGTTGCTTCAGGGGATACATATCTTCACGGGATACTCATTTTACCGCTACGCCGGCGCCGCTCCTTCCTCTCTGGAGGGGTGACACCACCAGGCGACACCAACCCTAGGGACGCCTCTGCCCCCTTATCTTTATTTTGATACCAAAACCCTTCCTATGGTAAATTGGGGGCACACCCAGACATTTCTGACCCAGCAATTGGTAATCCAATACCACAGAAGGGCACAGATTATGGAAATTATTATTATTATACAGGATTTATGGCGCCAACAGTTTGCTCAGCGCTTTACAATATAACGGGAGACAATACAGTTCAATACAAGAGGGATAGGAGGGCCCTGATCCTGGGAGCTTACAATCTAAGAGGGAGGGGCTAGTGGTACAAAAGGTAATAACTGTGGGGGATGGACTGGTAGGAGGAATAGAAGATTCCATTATTAGCTGAGGGCAGGATAGGCTTCACTGAAGAGATCGGTTTTCAGAGATCGTCTAAATGTGAGCAGAGTAGGTGATAGTCTGATAAATTGGGGTAGAGAGTTCCAGAGGATGGGGGAAGCTCTGGAGAAGTCCTGGAGACGAGCATGGGAGGAGGAGACAAGGGAGCTAGAGAGCAGGAGGTCGTGCGAGGAGCGGAGTGGACGGAAGGACTAAAAGAAATGATCTTTTAGTTTGCATAACTAATCCAGAGATTATGGCTCACCTTGAATTTAAGGACTTCTATTCCATCCAGGATATTTCAGTGGCTACCGGCCAATTTCCCTTTCGAATGGCTAGAATCCAACAGAAAGTACTTGGGAACTTCCACGGGACCTTTCCCTCCTCTACCCCATAAAATCAAACAAGACCTAATCCTCTGGCATACGGGCAACTTATCCGGAACATGAACATTCTTCTCCTTATCTTCCACTTAATACGAGTTCTTATACCAGCTTCTTTCCTAAAAGCCCTTGGCAGAACATTTCCCCAATTTCCCTGGGGCCCTAAACCCTCAATGGGGCCCTAAACCCTCGAGTCTACGGGAGACTTACGTCTACAGGCAGTGGTGTATTTAGATCTTGGGCTGCCCTAGGCAAGACAGAAATTGGGTGCTCCCCCCATGGAGAGAACCTGACATTGACCAACACCCCCACCCAGGGGCAGACTGACAACTCATGGGGCCCCCAGGCAATAGGGGATCATGGGGCCCCTGTATCCTTGCCCAAACTCAAAGCACACCAAAAAAAAGCCTATAAAAAAGTACCAGGGGCATTTCATGGGGCCCCCTACTGACCATGGGCCCTCGGACAACGCCCAAGTGCTCGAATGGTCAGTCCGCTCCTGCCCCCACCTGAGAGAGCCTTCCACTAACAACCCCCCCCTCCCTGATCTCTGCACCTCTCCCCCTCCTCTCATCCCTGACCTCTGCGCCTCACCCCCCTCTCATCCCCGACCCCTGCGAAGACATCTTCACAGCTCCAGACATCCCCAGGAACAAGAGTCAAGCTCATCCCTGATCTCTGCGCTCCCCCCCCATCCCTGATCCCTACGCCTCACCCCCTCTCATCCCTGATCTCTGCGCCTCTCCCCCCCCCCCCCCCCCATCCCTGATCCGCACTCCTCACCCCCTCTCATCCCTGATTTCTGCGCCTCCCCCCTCCTCTCATCCCTGATCCCTACGCCTCCCCCCTCCTCTCATCCCTGATCTCTGCGCCTCTCCCCCCCATCCCTGATCCCTACTGCTCACCCCCTCTCATCCCTGATTTCTGCGCCTCCCCCCTCCTCTCATCCCTGATCCCTGTGCCTCTCCCCCTCCTCTCATCCCTGATCCCTACGCCTCATCCCTGATCTATGCGCCTCTCCCCCCCATCCCTGATCCCTACTCCTCACCCCCTCTCATCCCTGATTTCTGCACCTCCCCCCTCCTCTCATCCCTGATCCCTGCGCCTCTCCCCCCCCCCATCACTGATCTCTGCGCCTCACCCCCCTCTCATCCCCAACCTCTGCGCCTCACCCCCCTCGCATCCCCTACCCCTGCGCCTCAACCCCCTCGCATCCCCGACCCCTGCGCCTCACCCCCCTCGCATCCCCGACCCCTGCACCTCTCCCCCCTCGCATCCCCGGCCCCTGCGCCTCACCCCCCTCACATCCCCGACCCCTGCGAAGACACCTTCACAGCTCCGGACATCCCCAGGAACAAGAGTCGGGCTCTTCATACACCATCAAGCAGCCCACAACCTCTCTCGGATCCCACCTCGTCCCCATGCCGCATGTGTCTCTTCTTCCACTCCTTCTTCCGGAGGGCGGTGTTGCCCCTCTGAAAAATGCCGCCCTAGGCAAATGCCTTGTTTGCCTTGTGGTAGATACGCCCCTGTCTACGGGGTTCAGACTTACGTGCCAGTGTACATCATGGGTAGAACCAAAAGATAACACCTCTCTAATGGCACCGTCCCATTTAATTACTGGAAATGATACCAAAATCCTACTCCATTTTCTTACCAGTTGAAGAAGAAAGTCAATTGGGACTCTAATTGTACCTTCCCCACCTCCCTATAGAAGAACTACTGCTAAAGGGCGGCAGGGCTGCGCAAAATCACATGTGTATATATATATATATATATATATGTGTGTGTCTGTGATTTTGCATTACCGGGTAGGGGGCACACGCCACCCTACTTGCGCCGCCATTGGCGGCTACTTATGCCGATGACTGGGTCCCGGCCGGAGATTCCCCGCTGCCACCCGACGATCACCGAGGAACAGTGAAAGGGGACAGACCTCTGTGTAAACAACACAGGTCTCTTTCCTGCCAGTAGTAATATGCTGCTGTGTACTTCTCTGTACAGCAGAGCAATACAAAGCAGCATGTTTACATAGTAAAAAACAAACAGCACACAGTTAACCCTTTGATCGCCCCATATGTTAACCCCTTCCTCCACAGTGCCATTAGTACAGTGTCAGTGCTTTTTATTAGCAATGATCACTGTATGAGTGTCAGGGCGGCACGGGTGCGCAAAATCACATATATATACGTGATTTTGCATTTCCGGGCAGGGGGTGCGCACAAGCCGTCAATCACCGGGTCCCAGCCGGTGATTACTCGCCGGCACCCGGTGATTACCGAGGATCTCCAATGGGGAGGAGAACTGTTACGTTTACTAACAGTTCTCCTTCCTGTCAGCTTTGGGCACACTGCTTTGGATGGCTGTGATGTCCAAAGTGGTGTGCTTACAGTAAAGCACACGGACACAGCCTCATAGTAAAACACTCCCTGCGCACAGTTAACCCTTTGATTGCCCCTCATGTTAACCCCTTCCTGCCCAGTGCCATTAGTACAGTGTTTGTGCTTTTTATTAGCACTGATCACTGTATTAGTGTCAGGGTGTCACGGGTGCGCGAAATCACGTGTATATATACGTGATTTTGCATTTCCGGGCAGGGGGAGCGCACGAGCTGTCAATCACCGGGTCCCAGCCGGTGATTACTTGCCGACGCCCAGTGATTACCGAGGATCTCCAATGGGGAGGAGAACTGTTATGTTTACTGACAGTTCTCCTCCCTGTCAACTCAGGCACACTGCACAGCACAGCCATCCAAAGCAGTGTGCACACTGCTTTGGATGGCTGTGCTGTCCAAAGTGATGTGCTTACAGTAAAGCACACGGACACAGCCTCATAATAAAACATTCCCAGCACACAGTTAACCCTTTGATCGCCCCTCATGTTAACCCCTTCCTGTCCAGGGCCATTTGTACAATGTCAGTGCTTTTTTTTAGCACTGATCACTGTATTGGTGTCACTGGGGATGTCAGTGACACCAAGTCAGTTCCCCCCCAGTGTCAGAATTCCCACCGCAGTCCTGCTATAAGTCACTGATTGCCGCCATTACTAGTATAAAAAAAAAATCAGCTTGGTAGTGGGAAATGGCCGGCATCGGCATTGTGAGGTCTTAGCATGTTATTGAACAGGATGAGACTTCACAGGAGTCATGCAGGCTTCACAATGCCAGACATTTGCACCTACCAAGCTGCCTGGCTAGTGACTGCTGTCACTTTGAGCACACTTTACAAGGCAGCCTATGTTATCCTCTTGAGAACCTTCCTTGGTCCCCTGACTATAGGCACTAGCTGGACCATTTTTCACAAATTTTCCCTAGAGAGGACAATGTTGCGCACAGTGGACACAGGAACATTAAGACCTGATAATTGCTACAGGTGAGTTTAAAATGATTCTAAAGGTTAATTTTTGTAAAATAACAAACATGTTATACTTATCTGCTGTGTGCAGTGGTTTTGTGCAGAGCAGCCCAGGCCCTCCTCTTCTCGGGGTCCCCCCGCCGGCACCCCTGGCTCCTCCTTTCTGTCACGTGACAGCTTGCTATGGGGGAACCCGAGCAGGCATGTTCCCAAGCCGCTGCTCCATGTGTCCACTCACACACGTAGCTGTGGCTTGGCCCTGCCCCTCTCTTTGCTCATTGGCTGACTGGATGTAATTGACAGCAGTGGGAGCCAATGGCTCCCATTTGCTGTCTCAGCCAATGAGGAGGCAGAGACTTGGGACAGCCGAGGCTGTCATGCACCTCGCTGGATCGGGATGGGGCTCAGGTAAGTATTGAGGGGGCTGGGGGCACTCCCACACGCAGAAGGTTGTTTTACCTTGATATATAGAATGCATGAAGGTAACAAACCTTGAACCTTTACAACCGCTTTCATTACAAACTACAGGAGCATCACAAACGTGGAATGCAATTATTTCTTACAGGGTGCCAATAATTTTGTCCGGTCCATTTTTGGGGTTTTGCCTGGAATGAGTCAGATTTGACTTTCTGTTTCTCCACCTTTTTTTTGTGTCATCCCAATACAAACAAAAGAAATAAACATGAGAATGCCGAAACATTTGTAATTGCGACAATTTTCTGGGCAAAGTGGTGCGTTATCTGACAGAAATGCAAGGGGGACAATATTTCTGGGCCATGACGGTACACTTTGCACACCCAGATATTACCTTGTAAAAGTAGCCATGACAACTTCACAGTGCTGTACATAGCCTGTGCATTGCAGAGCTGTGGGAGGAGCCCAGCAGGCTCCACCCACTACAGGCTTCCTGCAGTAAACTACAGGAGGGGGTGGAGCATCCAACACATATAAGAAGCCAGAAACAGACTCAGCCCACCAGGCTCCACCTTTCACTAAAAATGCCAGCTTCGGACTTTCCCTCCATTCCTGTGCTGAGTTCCCGGGTCTGTACCCCCGCTGTGCCCATTATGAGGGGTTCCCACCATCCCTGTGCTGAGTTCCCGGGTCTGTACACCCGCTGTGCCCATTATGAGGGGTTCCCACCATCCCTGTGCTGAGTTCCCGGGTCTGTACACCCGCTGTGCCCATTATGAGGGGTTCCCACCATCCCTGTGTTGAGTTCCCGGGTCTGTACACCCGCTGTGCCCATTATGAGGGGTTCCCACCATCCCTGTGTTGAGTTCCCGGGTCTGTACACCCGCTGTGCCCATTATGAGGGGTTCCCACCATCCCTGTGCTGTGTTCCCGGGTCTGTACACCCTCTGTGCCCATTATGAGGGGTTCTCACCATCCCTGTGCTGAGTTCCCGGGTCTGTACACCCGCTGTGCCCATTATGAGAGGCTCCCACCATCCCTGTGCTGAGTTCCCGGGTCTGTACACCCGCTGTGCCCATTATGAGGGGTTCCCACCATCCCTGTGCTGAGTTCCCGGGTCTGTACACCCGCTGTGCCCATTATGAGAGGCTCCCACCATCCCTGTGCTGAGTTCCCGGGTCTGTACACCCGCTGTGCCCATTATGAGAGGCTCCCACCATCCCTGTGCTGAGTTCCCAGGTCTGTACACCCTCTGTGCCCATTATGAGGGGTTCCCACCATCCCTGTTGTTTTTTTATATTATTTTTCATTATGGAGGATGTAACAGACGTAGCGGGGACACACAAGAGTTGGCAGGAACACCTAAATCTCTCTGTTGGATGAGAGGAGAGTCAGGGATTATGGCTGGGAAATCCCAATACCAGAGCATCCAACTCATACAAGAAGCCAGAAACGGACTCAGCCCACCAGGCTCCACCTTTCACTAAAAATACCAGTTTGGACATATCCTTAAAGCTGAACTCCGAGCACAAAAACTTTCATTTAAATAGATTCCTCACTAGCGGCAGAGGATATAAATCCACCAAATGACTTTGCAAACCCAGATATTACCATGTGAAAATAGCAGTGACATCATCACTGAGCAGAGCTGTGGGAGGGGTCCAGAAGGCTCCACCCGATACAGAAAACTTGGGGGGCGGAGACAAGACCAGCCACCCTGCACAAGGAAAGGTTGCAGCAGTGAGCGGTCTTTATTCCAGGAAGTCTCACACTGGATGACTGCACAGATCTGGAAGAAATACACAAAGCTCACCGAGATTCAGGAAGAATACACAGGAGAAACGGATTTAGGCTGGCCATACACTATACAATTTTCTGTCCAATTTCCTTTAGATTTACCTTCAACTGTGTAGTGCAAGGGCTGGCCTAATTGGATGCAATTGAAATTGTTGTTAGGTTTGACCTCCTATTATTTGGTAAATCTAAACCAAAATCTCAAGAAAATCGTATAATGTATGGCCGGCCTTAGATGATATTTGCTCATCCCGGAGTTCAGCTTTAACACTTTCCCAGTGTGCACCTGGGTAGCGTTTTGCATGTTTCGCTCTGATTGGTTGATGTGTAATATTTTGACACCAAAATTCACGTGTATAGTATATTGCAGGCTAACGTGACACCCCAAGATGGAAAGATTGCCGTGGTCGGTCAGCTGACATGTTTTATTACCAATGAGATCGTTTCGGTGATGATGTCATGTGACCATGGTTGGTGTGGCTGCGTGTAATCATCTGGGCATTTTCAGTGGTTTTACAATAACATGGTGAGTCATGCGGTTCGTCTTTCATGCGGTCCCTCGCCGGTCATGTGAGCCCAGGTTACGGTTAGATCAGAAATCCCCTTTTTTTTTTACTAACAGAATTGTTTGGGTGTCTGCATTTCTAGGTGATAGTTTTTTTTATGAATGAATATTTACAGTATGTACTAATTCACATGGGGGGGGTATCATGGGGGCCCCATAGTTTGAAAGGGTGCTTCCAGATTCCAACATAAGCCCCTTGCTTGCAGACCCCCGCAACCACAGGGCCCAGGGTTGGGGAGAAGAGGCACAGTGGCTCAATGGTTAGCACCTCTGCCAGGCAGTACTAAGGTCATTGGTTCAAATCCCAACCACAGCACCACCTGCCTGGAGTTTGCATATTCTGCCTGCGTGGGTTTCCTCCGGGTACTCTGGTTTCCTTCCACACTCCAAAGACATGCTGGTAGGTTAACTGGCTCCTGTCTAAATTGTCCCCAGTATGTGTATGTATGAATGTGAGTTAGGGACCTTAGATTGTACACCCCTTGAGGGTTAGGGACCTTAGATTGTACGCCCCTTGAGGGTTAGGGACCTTAGATTGTACGCCCCTTGAGGGTTAGGGACCTTAGATTGTACGCCCCTTGAGGGTTAGGGACCTTAGATTGTACGCCCCTTGAGGGTTAGGGACCTTAGATTGTACCCCCCTTGAGGGTCAGGGACCTTAGATTGTACGCCCCTTGAGGGTCAGGGACCTTAGATTGTACGCCCCTTGAGGGTCAGGGACCTTAGATTGTACGCCCATTGAGGGTCAGGGACCTTAGATTGTACGCCCCTTGAGGGTCAGGGACCTTAGATTGTACGCCCCTTGAGGGTCAGGGACCTTAGATTGTACGCCCCTTGAGGGTCAGGGACCTTAGATTGTACGCCCCTTGAGGGTTAGGGACCTTAGATTGTACGCCCCTTGAGGGTTAGGGACCTTAGATTGTACGCCCCTTGAGGGTTAGGGACTGATGTGAATGTACAATATATATGTAAAGCGCGGCGTAAAATTGATGGCAATATATAAGTACCTGAAATAAATTAACATGGGGGCAATGTGATTTGATAGGGGAGTCCCCTCTTGGCAAGGACCTGCCCCCCCCCATAGTAATGCCATGTGGCCTGGTATGATTAAAAGGGGAAGGGGGTACACCAGGGGTGGACTGACAATTCATGGGGCCCCCAGGCAATAGGGGTTCATGGGGCCCCTGTGTCCTTGCCCAAACTCAAAAAAGCCTATGAAAAAGGTACCAGGGGCATCTCATTGGGCCCTCAGGCTGTGCCTGAGTTTCCAAATGGTCACTCCACCCCTGGGGTACACAATTATTATTATACAGGATTTATGGAGCCAACAGTTTGCCCAGCACTTTACAATATAACGGGAGACAATACAGCAACAATACAGTTCAATACAAGAGGGATAGGAGGGCCCTGATCCTGGGAGCTTACAATCTAAGAGGGAGGGTCTAGTGGTACAAAAAGGTAATAACTGTGGGGGATGGACTGGTAGGAGGAGTAGAAGATTCCATTATTAGCTGAAGGATAGATTTCCCTGAAGAGATCGGTTTTCAGAGATTGCCTAAACGTGAGCAGAGTAGGCGACAGTCTGATAGATTGGGGTAGAGAGTTCCAGAGGATGAGGGAAGCTCTGGAGAAGTCCTGGAGACGAGCATGGAAGGAGGAGACAAGGGAGCTAGAGAGCAGGAGATCATGCAATCATCCCCCATCTCTTTCCTGGCTGGTCAGGCTGCATATGCATTTTAAAAGTCTGGTATGGGTTTTTAGAGGGACCCCCACTCTATTTTTCTTTTGTGGGAATCCCCTTAAGGCCCCCCCCATTCATCTTTGGTGACCTCCGATCCTTAGTCTATTCCAGGTTTTCCTCCTCTCCCTTTCAATTGAGACATGCAATTTTCACACGATTCTGTGTGTCGCATTGGGCAGCTCTTTGCGCGTTTCCAGAAAAGACGCTCCTTTTCGGGCGACAAGCTTCACGCGATTTGTAAGCGCTCCTGCACGCGGGACGCTTTGATAACGCTGGTAACATTAGCTGTGTAAAGTCATGTTATCAACATGCGTTTTTCAGCGTTTTTGCATTTGCTTTTTCCCGCGTTTGCGTTTTTTAATGTTTTTCTTTTTACCAAAAATAAATACATTTTTTGGGTCAAATAAAGACCAAAGATTCTGGTTTGCTGTAATTTACTGCATTTTGCCGTGTTTTTCAGCGTTAGAGTGTTTTTACAGCTAAAAAACTTCTCTAGAATCCCGCTAGTTTTTTTTTTTTCCAGCCAAAAAACGTTGATTCCATTGTGTGTGTGTATGGACACCGAGGATAACATGCTGGGGGGTTTACTGGCTGTAGAAAAAAATGTCAAAAGCAAAAAACAGCCGCTATAAAAACGTCCCGTGTGCATGAGGACTTTAAGGTGCGGTTTGCCGCGATTGCCTGCGGCGGAATGACATCGCGTTTGGGGGGCCATTGAAGGACAATGGCACTGCCGCACGATTTTGTGAGATGCGGCCTGAAATGGATTTAAGGTGTTTGCTGGGGGACCTCACACTTTTTTTTTTCTTTACATGATGTACCTCCTTAAAATCCATGCCAGAATCAGAGTCTGCGTTGTATTCTGGGCGACATTTTTTTGTCATAGGATGTGCTACAGCAAAAGTGATATTTACTAAGAAAGAAAAGAAAAGATACAATTTAAATTGGCAGCAAATGACATTTCATTACCCTTCACACATGGCCTGGACAAGGGTTGGGCAGGAGGGGCAGCTGCCTTGGGTGCAGAGAAGCAAAGGGGCACAGAATAGATGCAGGGTGGTACACCCATTCTATGGCTCAGTAGGGGGGTGTAATTCTAGATCCTTGCCCTGGGCGCAGGGAAGCAAGGGGGCAAAGAATAGATGCAGGGTGGTACACCCATTCTATGGCTCAATGGGGGAGGGGGGCGTAATTCTGGTCCCTTGCCCTGGGCGCAGAGAAGCAAGGGGGCAAAGAATAGATGCAGGGTGGTACACCCATTCTATGGCTCAGTGGGGGGGGGGTGTAATTCTAGATCCTTGCCCTGGGCGCAGAGAAGCAAGGGGGCAAAGAATAGATGCAGGGTTGTACACCCATTCTATGGCTCAGTGGGGGAGGGGGGCGTAATTCTGGTCCCTTGCCCTGGGCGCAGAGAAGCAAGGGGGCAAAGAATAGATGCAGGGTGGTACACCCATTCTATGGCTCAGTGGGGGGGGGGTGTAATTCTAGATCCTTGCCCTGGGCGCAGAGAAGCAAGGGGGCAAAGAATAGATGCAGGGTGGTACGCCCATTCTATGGCTCAGTGGGGGAGGGGGGCGTAATTCTGGTCCCTTGCCCTGGGTGCTGGACGACCCCCATCCCGGTACTGCCCTCACATTACATAGTTTTGTTAAATCTCCAGCTGACCATACACTATCTGTCAGGAAGTACATCTGTCCAGGAAGTAGATGGTGACCCTGGATGATGCCTGAACAAAGATGGCGCCGTCCCACTGGAGAGAAAAGCAGATGAAGTCGTTGTCAGGGGGGAGGGCTGTGATATCTAAGCTGGCATCTCTGTCCGGGAAGTAGATGGTGACCATGGATGATGCCTGAACAAAGATGGCGCCGTCCCACTGGAGAGAAAAGCAGATGAAGTCGTTGTCAGGGGGGAGGGCTGTGATCTCTCAGCTGGCACCTCTGTCCGGGAAGTAGATGGTGACCCTGGATGATGCCTGAACAAAGATGGCGCCGTATCACTGGAAAGAAAAGCAGATGAAGGCGTTGTCAGGGGGGAGGGCTGTGATCTCTTGGCTGGCACCTCTGTCCAGGAAGTAGATAGATGATGCCTGAACAAAGATGGCAGCACATCTGTCCAGGAAATAGATGGTGACCTTGGATGATGCCTGAACAAAGATAGCGCCCTCCCACTGGAGAGAAAAGCAGATGAAGTCGTTGTCAGGGGGGAGGGCTGTGATCTCTCAGCTGGCACCTCTGTCTGGGAAGTAGATGGTGACCCTGGATGATGCCTGAACAAAGATGGCGCCGTCCCACTGGAGAGAAAAGCAGATGAAGTCGTTGTCAGGGGGGAGGGCTGTGATCTCTCAGCTGGCACCTCTGTCCGGGAAGTAGATGGTGACCCTGGATGATGCCTGAACAAAGATGGCGCCGTCCCACTGGAGAGAAAAGCAGATGAAGTCGTTGTCAGGGGGGAGGGCTGTGATATCTCAGCTGGCATCTCTGTCCGGGAAGTAGATGGTGACCATGGATGATGCCTGAACAAAGATGGCGCCGTATCACTGGAAAGAAAAGCAGATGAAGGCGTTGTCAGGGGGGAGGGCTGTGATCTCTTGGCTGGCACCTCTGTCCAGGAAGTAGATAGATGATGCCTGAACAAAGATGGCAGCACATCTGTCCAGGAAATAGATGGTGACCTTGGATGATGCCTGAACAAAGATAGCGCCCTCCCACTGGAGAGAAAAGCAGATAAAGGTGTTGTCAGGGGGAAGGCTGTAATCTCTCAGCTGGCCCCTCTGTCCAGGAAGTAGATGGGTGATGCCTGAACAAAGATGGCAGCACCTCTGTCCAGGAAGTAGATGGATGATGCCTGAACAAAGATGGCGCTGTCCCACTGGAGAGAAAAGCAGATAAAGGTGTTGTCAAGAGGAGGGATGTGATCTCTGAGCTGGCCCCTCTCTCCAGGAAGTAGATGGATGATGCCTGAACAAAGATGGCGGCACATCTGTCCAGGAAGTAGATGGTGACCCTGGATGATGCCTGAACAAAGATGGCGCCGTCCCACTGGAGAGAAAAGCAGATGGCGTTGTCAGGGGGGAAGGTTGTGATCTCTCAGCTGGCACCTCTGTACAGGAAGTAGATGGTGAACCTGAATGATGCCTGAACAAAGATGGTGCCGTCCTTCGGGGGTAAAAAAAAAAAGATAATAAAGGCCTTGTCAGCAGGAATATTGTGATTTCTGTGACACATTACTGAACATGTATGCTCTTAGCGTGAAAAACGCACTCCTGCTCTGCATGTTTGACGGTAATGAAGCAGCTGGATCAGCATGACAGCCGGGTAGTGAAGCAGCGGCTGCACGTCCTCCATGCAGATAACGCTGCATTGGGTGTGTAGTCGTGCAGTATCAGACCGGGCCTGCCTGTGCACGGTGCCCCCCCCTCCCTGAAATGTCTACTTCCTGTTAAACTGGTTACACTGTTACAGATGACATCACACTTAGTTACACAGAGGAAGCCTGAATATTTTTTTTTCTTCTTTTGCTTTCAGATCCCAGCCAGGCGTTCTCTGTACAGGGGGCTCCCAGCCAGGCGGTCTCTGTACAGGGGGGTCCCAGCCAGCGGTCTCTGTACAGGGGGGTCCCAGCCAGGCGGTCTCTGTACAGGGGGGTCCCAGCCAGGTGGTTTCTGTACAGGGGGGTCCCAGCCAGGTGGTCTTTGTACAGGGGGGTCCCAGCCAGGCGGTCTCTGTACAGGAGGGTCCTAGCCAGGTGGTCTCTGTACAGGGGGGTCCCAGCCAGGCGGTCTCTATACTGGGGGGTTCCAGCGTGCCTCATCTCCATCCCTCAAATGGCACCAACATAGACTGTAGCAGCTGCTGGATCGCTGCATGCACAGGGGCGTTCTACCGGTACGTTAGGTCAGGTGTCGGGATCAAATTCTGTGCTGGAAATTATTACAGATATTATTGACACACCGACTCTCAGGAATTGTTCACACACGACTCTCAAGCTGAAGGTCCTGGAAGTACCAGCCAGGTAAGGTAGGTAAAGGGGTTCTTAATGAGACTGTCATGTAAGGGGGACTCTCATGTAAGGGGGGGGCTCTGTTGGGAACTCTCATTTAAGGGGGGACCCTGATGTAAGCTGGGACTCTGATGGGGACTCTTACGTAAGGGGGGCTCTGTTGTGAACTCTCATTTAAGGGGGGACCCTGATGTAAGTTGGGACTCTGATGGGGACTCTCACATAAGGGGGGGCTCTGTTTGGAACTCTCATTTAAGGGGGGACCCTGATGTAAGTTGGGACTCTGATGGGGACTCTCATGTAAGAAGGGACTCTGACGAGGGACTTTCATGTAAGGAGGTACTCTGAATGGAACTTTGATGTAAGGGGTACCCTAATATATGGTCTTTGATGGGGGCCCTGATTTAAGGGGGGGACTCTGAAGTAAGGGGGGACTCTGATGTAACAGGGGATGCGATGGGGACTCAGATGTAAGGGAGGTCTCAAGCTTATTTGATGGTTCATGTTTATTTGGAATTTTTTTGCTCCGATGGGGATTCTGATATGAGGGGACTGTGATAAAGGGGGGACTCTGAAGGGAACTCTGATGTAAGGGGGGACTTTGAAGGGAACTCTGATGTAAGGGGGGACTCTGATGTAAAGGGGGACTCTGATGGGGACATGGAGAGAAAATTCCAATAATAAAAGTAAAAACAAAGTGACATCATAAATCACTTCCATGTAATAATGACGCACGGCTGATTCTCTTTTATTGTGCAATTAAAATCACCGGCATTTATCAATCAGTCATTACAAGTTTTGGGGTTTTTTGCATTTTCTTTATCTTGGGTGTCCCCATTGGGGAAGTTTATCCTCACTATATTTCCTGGTGGCCCTTTTTTTAAACCTTTTTTTCTAGTATTGGATACAGTAGAGAGGGATTAGACCCCCTGTCATGTTTGTATTGCTGTCTGTGCCCCCGTTAGGGAGATTCCCCCTCTCTATTTGTCCTGTAATGCAGGCCATAGACGGGTCGAAATAAAAATTAAAATCGGTCGTTCAATCGGCCTACGTTACCACCAACGGTGAAAAAATCGGCCAATTTTCTTCCCGTCTACGGCCGGCATTTTTACTTCTGTCCCTGCAGAGAGCTCCGCTATTATATTTGACATGAAAAAGTATTGCAGTTGCAACAATGTATCCATTTGTATCCATTTCAGATACAGATGGTTTTATTCGGATACAAATGGATACATTGTTGTAACCGCAAGACTTTTCATATAAAATATAATAGCGGACTGGAATTCGTCTTCTTTTTCTTCATTTTCTTTATTTTCTGCCTCTTTTTCTTCTTCTTTGCTTCTTTTTCTTCCTCTTTTTATTCCTCTTTTTCTTCCTCTTCTTTTTCTTCTTCTTTTTCTTCTTCTTTTTCTTCTCCTTCTTCTTTTTCTTCTTCTTTTTCTTATTCATTTTCTTCTTCTTCATTTTCTTCTTTTTCTTCCTCTTCTTTTTCTTCTTCATTTTCTTCTTCTTGCAGATTTTTTATCTGTAAAACAATCAGCCGATTTGCCCATCATTGCCGGTAAAATCGGCCAGTCGTCAAAATCGGTCACAAATTTTCCAACTTTACCGATAAAAATAGCGGACTGGAATTCGTCTTCTTTTTCTTCCTCTTCTTCTTCTTCTGCTTTTTCTTCTTCTTCTTTTTCTGCTTCTTTTTCTTCTTTTCTTCTTCATTTTCTTTTTCTTCTTCTTTTTCTTCTTCTTTTTCTTCTTCTTTTCCTTCTTCTTCTTCTTATTCTTCTTCTTTTTCTTCTTCTCTTCTTCTTCTTCATTTTCTTCTTTTTCTTCTTCATTTTCTTCTTCTTGCAGATTTTTTATCTGTAAAACGATCAGCCGGTTTGCCCATCATTGCCGGTAAAATCGGCCAGTCGTCAAAATCGGTCACAAATTTTCCAACTTTACCGATAAAAAAAAAGGGCCAAAACCCCGACAAAATGGCCAACCAATTAACCCACTAACAGTGCAAAAATCGGCCGATTTCTGACCTGTCTATGACCTGCATTATTATCAAAAGTGAAAGAAACTGCCAGATTTTGGGTTGTCACCAGAACAGGAATAGAGGGGAAATCTTCCAATTTGGGACAATAGTTCTAGGATTCCCTCACTTTGGAGGGATTTCCTCTCACTTCCTGTTTGGCTATGGGACAGGAAGTGAAGAGAAATCTCTCCCATGTGGATGCAGATGGCAAATAAACCTGATGGGGGTTATAGCCCTCCATTACTCTATGCCAGGGGTGGGCAACTGTGACCCTCCAGCTGTTGGTGAACTACAAGTCCCATCATGCCTCTGCCCTTGGGAGTCATGCTTGTAACTGTCAGTTTTGCAATGCCTCATGGGACTTGTAGTTCTACAATAGCTGGAGGGCCACAGTTGCCCACCCCTGCGTCTATGCAAAATGGAAAACAAAAAGTTTTGCTGTTTTGTTTTACTTGAAGGTGATGGGAAATATAACATTTGTAGAGTTGTCACCAGAACAGGAATAGAGGGGAAATCTTCCAATGGGGACACTAATTCTGGTGACAGCCAGGGATTCCCCCACTGACAGGGGATATAACTCTCCCTGAATCCTTAATCTACCCAAAATGTAAATGAAAAAAGTTCTGCTGGAAGGTGATGGGAAATGTAAAATTTGTAGAGCTGACACCAGGACATGCAAGGTGACATCTTCCAATGGGGACACTAGTTCTAGGATTCCTTCACTTTGGAGGTATTTCCTCTCACTTCCTGTCTGGCTATGGGACAGGAAGTGAAGAGAAATCTTTCCCGTGGGGACGCGGATGGCAAATAAACCTAAGGAGGGTTAAAGCCCTCCATTACTCAACGCAAAATGGACAACAAAATGTTTTGCTGTTTTGTTTTACTTGAAGGTGATGGGAAATATAGAATTTGTAGAGGAACAGAGATAGAGAGGAAATCTTCCAATGGGGACACTAATTCTGGTGACAACCAGGGATTCCCCCACTAACTCTATCTGAATCAGGGGCAGACTGACCATTTGGAAACTCAGGCACCGCCCGAGGGCCCGGGGTCAGTAGGGGGCCCCATGAGATGCCCCTGGTACCTTTTTCATAGGCTTTTTTGTGTTTGGGCAAGGACACAGGGGCCCCATGATCCCCTATTGCCCGGGGGCCCCATGAGTTGTCAGTCCGCCCCTGATCTGAATCCTTAATCTACCCAAAATGATTGGTCACTCCAGAGAACACGTCTCCCCTGCTCCAGAGTCCAGTGGCGGCGTGCTTTACACCACGGCATCCGCCGCTTTGCATTGCACTTGGTGATGGAAGGCTTGGATGCAGCTGCTCGGCCATGGAAACCCATTCCATGAAGCTCTCTACGCACTGTTGTTGGGTTCATCTGAAGGCCACACCAAGTTTGGAGGTCTTCAGCTATTGGTCCTGCAGACAGTTGGAGACTTCTGCGCACTGTGCGCTTCAGCATGCGCTGACCCCGTCCTGTCATGTGACGTGGCCTACCATTTGGTGGCTGAGTGGCTGTTGTTCCCAGTTGCTTCCACTTTGTTATAATCCCACTAACAGCTGCGCGTGGAATATTTAGTGGCCAGGAAATGTCACGGATGGACTTATTGCCCAGGTGGCCACCTATCACAGGACCACGCTTGGAGTCACTGAGCTCCTGAGAGCGACCCATTCTTTCACCAATGTTTGTAGAAGCAGTCTGCATGTCTAAGGGCTTGATTGTATACACCTGTGTCCATGGAGGGGATTGGAACACCTGAATCACATGATATGGAGGGGATTGGAACACCCGAATCACATGATTGGGAGGGGATTGGAACACCTGAATCACATGATTTTTGTTCTTGGGTCACCATTGTTGGCTACACAAATCTCTTATTACAATTATTTCCTTCAGGTCCCGACACTGAGGAGACCTTCAGTTATATCTGGAGCTATCGATCCAGGGAAGACCCGCCATGGCCAGCCCTCGCTGTAGCACCTCCTCCACTCTGATCGTTGATATCCCCCCGCGGGTGTTGGATGAACTCTGCCGCTGTATTGATTGTCTGATAGACTGGGAATGGCTACGATTTGGTGAGATATCTTCCCTTTCATTACATGTCAGATAAGAACTCATGGATAACTGGGAGGTGTAGATGTGGAAATAAAAAATGAAACCAATTTTTTACATAATGTCAAAGTGTTACTAAACCCCAGACCCTGCATTCACTATATCCGCTCTCCCTGGACCCTGCATTCACTATATCCGCTCTCCCCGGACCCTGCATTCACTATATCCGCTCTCCCCAGACCCCGCATTCACTATATCCGCTCTCCCCGGACCCTGCATTCACTATATCCACTCTCCCCGGACCCCGCATTCCCTATATCCGCTCTCCACGGACCCTGCATTCACTATATCCGCTCTCCCCAGACCCTGCATTCACTATATCCGCTCTCCACGGACTCTGCATTCACTATATCCGCTCTCCCTGGACCCTGCATTCACTATATCTGGTCTCCCCGGACCCTGCATTCACTATATCCGCTCTCCCCGGACCCTGCATTCACTATATCCGGTCTCCCCGGACCCTGCATTTACTATATCTGGTCTCCCCGGACCCTGCATTCACTATATCCGCTCTCCCCGGACCCCGCATTCACTATATCCGCTCTCCCCGGACCCCGCATTCACTATATCCACTCTCCCCGGACCCCGCATTCACTATATCCGCTCTCTCCAAACCCTGCATTCACTATATCCGCTCTCCCCGGACCCCGCATTCACTATATCCACTCTCCCCGGACCCCGCATTCACTATATCCGCTCTCTCCAAACCCTGCATTCACTATATCCGCTCTCCCCGGACCCCGCATTCACTATATCCGCTCTCCCCGGACCCCGCATTCGCTATATCCGCTCTCCCCGGACCCCGCATTCGCTATATCCGCTCTCCCCGGACCCTGCATTCGCTATATCCGCTCTCCCCGGACCCTGCATTCGCTATATCCGGTCTCCCCGGACCCTGCATTCACTATATCTGGTATCCCCAGGCCCTGCATTCACTATATCCGGTCTCCCCAAACCCTGCATTCACTATATCCGCTCTCCCCAGACCCCGCATTCACTATATCCGCTCTCCCCGGAACCTGCATTCAGTATATCCGGTCTCCCCAGACCCTGCATTCACTATATCTGCTCTCACCGGACCCCGCATTCACTATATCTGGTCTCCCCGGACCCTGCATTCACTATATCTGGTCTCCCCAGACCCCGCATTCACTATATCTGGTCTCCCCGGACCCTGCATTCACTATATCCGCTCTCCCCGGACCCTGCATTCACTATATCCGCTCTCCCCGGACCCTGCATTCACTATATCCGGTCTCCCGGACTCTGCATTCACTGTATCCGCTCTCCCCGGACCCTGCATTCACTATATCCGGTCTCCCGGACTCTGCATTCACTGTATCCGCTCTCCTCGGACTCTGCATTCACTATATCGGCTCTCCCTGGACCCTGCATTCACTATATCTGGCCTCCCCGGACTCCGCATTCACTATATCTGGTCTCTCACAGTACACAGAACATGGAAATGCAATTATTTTAGTAAATATAAACTGCTAAATACCTTTTTACTCATCAGCAGTATATACAGTCAGGTCCATAAATATTGGGACATGGACACATTTCTAACATTTTTGGCTCTATACACCACCACAATGGATTTGAAATGAAACAAATAAGATGTGCTTTAACTGCAGACTGTCAGCTTTAATTTGAGGGTATTTACATCCAAATCAGGTGAACGATGTAGGAATTACAACAGTTTGCATATGTGCCTCCCACTTGTTAAGGGGCCAAAAGTAATGGGACAGAATAATAATCATAAATCAAACGTTCACTTTTTAATACTTGGTTGCAAATCCTTTGCAGTCAATTGCAGCCTGAAGTGTGGAACGCATAGACATCACCAGACGCTGGGTTTTATCCCTGGTGATGCTCTGCCAGGCCTCTACTGCAACTGTCTTCAGTTCCTGCTTGTTCTTGGGGCATTTTCCCTTCAGTTTTGTCTTCAGCAAGTGAAATGCTCAATCGGGTTCAGGTCAGGTGATTGACTTGGCCATTGCAGAACATTCCACTTCTTTGGTTGCTTTTGCAGTCTGCTTTGGGTCATTGTCCATCTGCACTGTGAAGCGTCCAATGAGTTGTGAAGCATTTGGCTGAATATGAGCAGATAATATTCCCGAAACACTTCACAATTCATCCGACTGCTTCTGTCAGCAGTCACATCATCAATAAATACAAGAGAAGCAGTCCCATTGGCAGCCATACATGCCCACGCCATGACACTACCACCACCATGCTTCACTGATGAGGTGGTATGCGACGGATCATGAGCAGTTCCTTCTCCATACTCTTCTCTTCCCATCACTCTGGTACAAGTTGATGTCGGTCTCATCTGTCCATAGGATGTTGTTCCAGAACTGTGAAGGCTTTTTTACATGTCGTTTGGCAAACTCTAATCTGGCCTTCCTGTTTTTGAGGCTCACCAATGGTTTCC
Source organism: Staurois parvus (assembly GCF_062004578.1). NCBI lineage: Eukaryota > Metazoa > Chordata > Amphibia > Anura > Ranidae > Staurois > Staurois parvus. The sequence goes on along the minus strand of NW_028319538.1, from coordinate 57,755 downwards.
ATCTTGTGGTGAACCCTCTGTATTCACTCTGGTGAAGTCTTCTCTTGATTGGTGACTTTGACACACATACACCTACCTCCTGGAGAGTGTTCTTGATCTGGCCAACTGTTGTGAAGGGTGTTTTCTTCACCAGGGAAAGAATTCTTGGTCATCCACCACAGTTGTTTTCCGTGGTCTTCCGGGTCTTTTGGTGTTGCTGAGCTCACCGGTGCGTTCCTTCTTTGTAAGAATGTTCCAAACAGTTGTTTTGGCCACGCCTAATGTTTTTGCGATCTCTCTGATGGGTTTGTTTTGTTTTTTCAGCCTAATGATGGCTTCACTGATAATGACAGCTCTTTGGATCTCATCTTGAGAGTTGACAGCAACAGATTCCAAATGCAAATAGCACACTTGAAATGAACTCTGGACCTTTTATCTGCTCATTGTAATTGGGATAATGAGGGAATAACACACACCTGGCCATGGAACAGCTGAGAAGCCAATTGTCCCATTACTTTTGGTCCCTTAACAAGTGGGAGTCACATATGCAAACTGTTGTAATTCCTACACCGTTCACCTGATTTGGATGTAAATACCCTCAAATTAAAGCTGACAGTCTGCAGTTAAAGCACATCTTGTTCATTTCATTTCAAATCCATTGTGGTGGTGTATAGAGCCAAACATGTTAGAATTGTGTAGATGTCCCAATATTTATGGACCTGACTGTAGCAGTCTTGTGACTTCTATCAGTGTCCAGCAGAGCACTGGTTAATCTTGTAGGAGTTTTCATTCTCCTCTGACTGTCCTGTGAGGCTGCATAACCCCTGACCCTCTGTCTGGATGGGAAGGACCTGCATATATGACATATTTACCACCCCTTGCTCTCCATCCTGGACCTGATCCTTCTGAGTGACCTTCAGCAGCTTCTGGCAGGAGAGGAGAGGAGGGAAGCCGGCAGCGCTGCAGGGGAGTGGGGGCTCCCAGGGGGGACCAGACAGCAGGTGCAAAGGGGCACAGACACAAGAATTGATCCCCCCTGCAGCGCAGCCAGAGGGAGAAATCCGGCAGCACTGCAAGGGGCCCATGAGTGTCACAAAGCAATACAACTGGCCCTCTTGCTCAGCGGGTGTCTGGGCCACCCTCATGAACTGATGGGGCCCGGTACAGGAAGGACAGCTGAACTGCCTTATCAGGGGTGTGAGGAGGAAGTTGAGAAGAGCAGATTGATGTAGTAGATGTTGACCCAACGCGTTTCACATTTTGCTTCTTCAGGGGCTCGGGGTGCAAGTAGCTGTAGCTGCTGAAAAAAAACCCCAAGGAAAACAAAAGAAAAAACAAAATCCAAATAAGTTAATATGGAAAAAAATTAAATGTTCTAAGAGGAAAAAATATTCTTTTGGTTTAGACTTCTCTAAAAAAGATTGAGAAGAACTTTTAAAATTCCATTAACCTAACATTCTCCGGGACGGATACAAGGACTGGGTGTCGCTTCGCACTCCTTGCTCCATCCTTCATATCAATAATGGTGATCAGAGACCCTCCTTTCTGCATCTTCTCTTCCTTCCGGTTCAGTCAAAGAGGAAGCGGGATTACATCACCGATTACCACTTCTCTTTATTAATGTAGAACTAAAGGCAAAACGTTTTCTTTCATTTTGGATAGAGTAAGGCCTAGTTCACACCTATGCATCTTGAAATCTGCTGCGGGCCAAAAAAAAAATTCCCTGACCCTTTCCAAAAATGCAGCTGCTGAAAAAACATAGATGTGAACATGTCCCATAGGAAACCATGTTAAAGGGACTGTAGTGAGTTTCTGCAAAATGCACTAAAAAATGCAAAGGTTTCATGGAGGGTTATAACCCCTGGCAGTTTTTTTTTTTTTTTTGCCATCTGCGTTTCATTGGGGAGATTTCCCTTTACTTCCTGTCGCATAGCCAAAACAGGAAGTGAGAGGAAATCCCTGCAAAGTGGGGGAATCCTTGCAAAATGGGGGAATACCTGCAAAGTGGGGGAATCCCCGCCAGAACGAGTGTCCTCATTGGAAGATTCCTCTCTATTCCTGTCCTGATCACAACCCCAAATCTGTGATTTTCTTTCACTCTCAGTGATAACTGATGTGAATGTGTAATATACAGTATATGTATATCCCTGCAAAGTGGGGGAATCCCTGCAAAGTGGGGGAATCCCTGCAAAGTGGGGGAATCCCTGGCTGCCAGAACGACTGTCCTCATTGGAAGATTTCCTCTCTATTCCTGTCCTGATCACAACCCCAAATCTGTGATTTTCTTTCACTCTCAGTGATAACTGATGTGAATGTGTAATATACAGTATATGTATATCCCTGCAAAGTGGGGGAATCCCTGCAAAGTGGGGGAATCCCTGGCTGCCAGAACGACTGTCCTCATTGGAAGATTTCCTCTCTATTCCTGTACTGATCACAACCCAAAATTTGTGATTTTCTTTCATTCTTGGTGATAACTGATGTGAATGTGTAATATACAGTATATGTATATCCCTGCAAAGTGGGGGAATCCCTGGCTGCCAGAACGAGTGTCTTAATTGGAAGATTTCCTCTCTATTCCTGTCCTGATCATAACCCAAAATTTGTGATTTTCTTTCATTCTTGGTGATAACTGATACGAATGTGTAATATACAGTATATGTATATCCCTGAAAAGTGGGGGAATCCCTGCAAAGTGGGGGAAGCCCTGACAGAACGAGAGTCGTCATTGGAAGATTTTCTCTCTATTCCTGTCCTGATCACAACCCAAAATGTATGATTTTCTTTCACTCTCAGTGATAACTGATGTGAATGTGTAATATACAGTATATGTATATCCCTGCAGAGTGGGGGAATCCATGCAAAGTGGGGGAATCCCCGCCAGAACGAGTGTCCTCATTGGAAGATTTCCTCTCTATTCCTGTCCTGATCACAACCCTTAATTTATGATTTTCTTTCACTCTCGGTGATAACTGATGTGAATGTATAATACAAAGTATATGTAAATAGATGTCGCTAAAAGCCTGAATTATATGAAAAAATAACAGTCCCCAGGACAAATAGAGAGGATGAATCTCCCTAAGGGGGGGGGGGGGTCACAGACAGCAATACAAACCTGACAGGGGGTCTAATCCCTCTCCACTTCATCCAAAACTAAAAAAATATATTTGGCTTTAGATATACTTTAATTTCTGTCCCCCGTCTTCTATTTTTCACCCCTCTGGTGAATCCTGAACACACGGACACCTTCCTTCATGTATGATTGTAATAAGTTATCATCATCTTCTGGATGAATGTACAAATGCCTGGACTGGATGCTCAAAGGGGCATTTATATCTAAACTGAGCAAGAGATTTATTTTTAAACTGCACCTCTGACAGTCTCATGTTTCATGTGCTGGCAGGAAGCCTTGCTGGATTCTCATCTTTGTGTTTTTGCTTGATGCATCCCATATGGAAGAAAAATATATTTGAAATATATATTAAAAATATTCTTCCCAAATATATTGACATACATTTGAAATGCTACAATTTTGGCCGTATTCAATATATTGCAAAATATATTTCAATATATATTTCAATATATGTATATATATATATATATATATATATATATATATATATATATACAGTATATATACACACTGTATGTTGACATGTGTTATTACAAAATATCTGAAAAATATTTTTAAAAATACATTTCAAATATACTGTATGTCTTTAAAAATACAAATCTACATTTTTGGAATGCATTCACAAATATATGTAGAAATGACTTTTTTATATGTTAAAAATAGATATTTTTAAAATATATTCTTCAGAGGACAGAGCTCCTTCTCCCAACCCTGCACTGCACAGGGCAGCAAAGCTACTCCTGCAGAGGAGGACAGGGGAGTGGTACAAGCAGCCTTCCCCACCCCGCTGGACCCCCTGCTAACCAGATCATTTTTTTAGCTGGGCAATACATTTACTTGTACATTTAAAAAGCTGCAAGGAGAGGACAGCTGTCTGCAGTATGGTTCAGCAGGCAAGCAGAGTGTTCGGGGTGAAGGGGGGTGGTTGGCTTTGGGGGGGCACAACTAAAATCTGGGGGGGGCATAGCCCTCCCCAGCACCCCCTAGATACGGCCATGTCACATACAATCTTTTTGAAGAATTCCCATTTCTGTTCTGTGTTCACCTATGCCAATATTCTCTGCCAGTCTAAGTCTTGGAGAGCAGCCCTCATCCTTGGAAGATTTGCTCTCATAAAGTTGAGTGTTTTTAAGAGATTATGTGCTTGTTGTTTACAGCTAATATTATATGAGATCATATTATGGTCACTGCTACCCAGATGTTATTTTATATGGACATTCGTAATAAGCTCTGCAGGGTTTGAGATTACCAGGTCCAGCAGACCTAGCTGGGGCCTCTATGAACAGGTTTATAAACTTTTGCCCATTAACTGTTCCTGCAGTACCATTACTCCAGTCAATTTCCGGGTAGTTAAAATCCCCCATTATTACCACTGTCCCAGCCCTTCTGATCTGTGCAAAGAGCTGAGTCTCCACCTCCTCCTTAACACTGGGTGGCCTATAGCAAACTCCAATTATTACCTTTGTAGTACTCACCCCCATGTGCTGTTCCACCCATCATGGTTCAGCTTTATCACACTCTCGGTCAACTAGGTCCTCTTTCGCTCTGAGATCACTTCTCACATAGAGACAGACACCACCTTACTTTTTAATAAAATAGCATGAGCAAATGAATGCTGAAACTCCTGTGCTGGACGATAAGCTCCACAATGTCAAGAACTCCACATGGAGTACTTTTTGGGAATGCAAGCCTTGCTGCCCTCAACGGACCAGGGAAATCCAATGAAGTTGTGTGCAAAGAAAGAAACAGAGGGCGCACGGGCCTAGTGCATTACCTTCTAAAAATGAGATTTATTGAAAAAAAAGTAGTATACTCCCAAAAGAATAAAATCAAAGGCACCTCACAAAAAAAGACAGCATGGTCTTCTCCCTAGATGGTGGCTGTTGGGGGACTGTAGGTGTCAGGAATGGACTCAGCACTGGTGGTGGGACTTACCTGCCGTGTGGGCTGCAGTACCAGAGCTGACCAGCGGGTGCTCTCAGCAGCCAGAAGCTCACTCCTGCAATCAGCCAAACCTGGGGCTGATTGCAGAACGTGTATTTAAGGCATGACCAGGCCTGTGATCTGGGCCTTGGTGTATGTTTTCCCATGAGCCCCTGTACCTGGTATCTTGTGTTCCTGCCTCGTTGCTGACCCTGCTTGATCCTGACCTCTGCTGACCGTCTCCTGTTGAACCCCTGGCTTGCCTGACCATTCTCTGCCTGATCCTTTGTACCGCGCTGCCCGTGAGTTACTGAACCCAGCTTGTGCCCCTGACCATTCTCTGCCTGCTCCTTTGGTACCTCGCTGCCCGCACGTTGCTGACCTGGCCCGTCTGACCACGCTACTACTCTGCCATCCATCCATCCTGCACAGATCCAGCCGTCCCTGCTCACACCTTCTGCCTCTTCACATCAGGCTTTCTACCTGCACATACCTCTGGCGGATCCCTCTACCACGAGCAGGGGTACTCAGGGGCCGCGACCTGGTTCCTGTCTGCTCCAAGTCCATCCCCACCATCAGGGGCCCTGGTGAATAAGCAGACTGGGACTTAGACTCCGCGCCCTGGGGAATCCTGTCCTGGGAACTGCTAGAGGCACCACCGAACGGTCATTGCAGAACCCTACGGCCGGCCTGACCATTCCACCTCTCCAGCTCTGACTACGCCTGTGTTCCTGCACGTACTAAGATTAGTGGAAGGTTGGTTTGCTCACTGTGCGTTTATATATATATGTGTGGCTAATTATAAACTGTATTATTATACTATACCTGAAACCTGCGTTTCCCTGTGTCAGTCCACACCTTTCTGGTCATTCCTAGATTCCTGACATCAGGCCTCCAAATGGCTGACGCGTTTCGAGGCAGAACCTCTTCCACATTCTCATTTTCAGAAAGTTATGCACTAGGCCCGTGCACCCTCTGTTAGTTTCTTTGCACACACCTTTACTTTTTACTCTGTCTCTCCAAAAGAGAACATAGCCAGGAATATTAATGGCCCAGTCATGTGAAGAATGAAACCATGATTCAGCAATACCAATTAAATTCTAGTTCTCTTCATGCCCCAAAGCCTCCAACCCACCTATTTCTCTAGGAAGACTTCTGGCATTGGTGAACAAGCACTTTAATTCATTTTGCACACGCATTTGCATATTTTTTTAATACTTAATACTAAAATACATAATACCATTTCCAAGTGTTATTTGTAACATGGGAGCTGTCTTATCACCTGCCATAGCCCTCCCCCATCTTTCCCCATTCCACCCACCAATAGGGGCTGACACCTGTCTGCCCCATTATAATCTAATTCACCCCATCCTAGTTTAAATACTCCTCCAGTCTTCCCATAACCCCCCCCCCCCCCCCCAGCACACCCCCTTCCATTTAGGTGCAAACCATGGATTGTTAAAATTTGTTTCTCTAACCCTCAGGAGGCCCATTTAAAGCCTGTTCTACCCCTAAAAAATGTCCAAAACGTCTGTTTGTTTTGTCTTTTCATATGAAAGGTCCATCTCTATTCCTTAATATCTAACATCATGTGTCCAACTGATGGGAGGGGGGGGCATATTTTGGTACAACAACATGTCCAGGAGAGTTGAAATGAGCCTCCCTATTCTTCAGGAACCATTCAAAGCCCTTTGCATATCTAACATCATGTTCCCAACTAACGAGGGCCACATTTTAGGACAGGTCCAGGATAGCTAAAATGAGCTTCCCTAACCCTCAGAAGCCCCAGTCAAATCCCACTGTACCCTTAAAAAACTACCAAACTTCCAATTTTTTTTTTATTTGAAAGGTCCAACTCTGTTCCTCAATATCTAACATCATATAACCAATTTATTGGGAGGGGAGGGGCATATTTTGGCACAAGAACAGGTCCATGATAGTTGAAATAAGCTTCCCTAAACCTCAGAAGCCATTCAAAGTCAACTTCATCCTTAAAAACAACCAAAAGCCACTGAAGTATCATCAAAGAGAAAACTCTTGATTTCCCCACCAAAGAGGAATTTCTGAAAAATGAAACCTGTTTTTTTTTTAATGGGCAACTGGTCCAATTTTGCTCCAGAAACCCCGTTTACTGTATGTACACATATATCCATACAGTCGGAACTGACTCTTGGCACTTCCATTGACCAGCTGTCAGGGCACCATGCTTGATGCGCTTGAGGGCCTTTTTCTACAGAATTTTCCTGGCCAATTTTTCACAAGGTAGGTCACCATGTCTTTCTTAATGGGCAACTGGTCCAATTTTGCTCCAGAAACCCGTTTACTGTATGTACACATATAACCATACAGTCAGAACTGACTCTTGGCACTTCCATTGACCAGCTATCTGGGCACCATGCTTGATGCGCTTGAGGGCCTTTTTCTACAGAATTTTCCTGGACAATTTTTCACAAGGTAGGTCACCATGTCTTTCTTAATGAGCAACTGGTCCAATTTTGCTCCAGAAACCCAGTTTACTGTATGTACACATATATCCATACAGTTGGAACTGACTCTTGGCACTTCCATTGACCAGCTGTCTGGGCACCATGCTTGATGCGCTTGAGGGCCTTTTTCTACAGACTTTTCCTGGCCAATTTTTCACAAGGTAGGTCACCATGTCTTTCTTAATGGGCAACTGGTCCAATTTTGCTCCAGAAACCCCGTTTACTGTATGTACACATATATCCATACAGTCAGAACTGACTCTTGGCACTTCCATTGACCAGCTGTCTGGGCACCATGCTTGATGCGCTTGAGGGCCTTTTTCTACAGACTTTTCCTGGCCAATTTTTCACAAGGTAGGTCACCATGTCTTTCTTAATGGGCAACTGGTCCAATTTTGCTCCAGAAACCCCGTTTACTGTATGTACACATATATCCATACAGTCAGAACTGACTCTTGGCACTTCCATTGACCAGCTGTCTGGGCACCATGCTTGAGGGCCTTTTTCTATAGGCCAATTTTTCACAAGGTAGGTCACCATGTCTTTCTTCAATCCCGATTGGGACCTGCATATGATAAGACACATGCAAACCAATTTGTACACACAGGCTAGGGCTAATTTAGACAGGAGCTCATGAACCTACCAGCATGTCTTTGGAGTGTAGGAAGAAACCAAAACCCCATGGACCCAAGGGTTAGAGATGAAACTAAAATAAAAGAAAGTCTTGGGTAATGCAATTATATTTTATAAGCTAAACCTTTTTTTTCTTTTTAGTGTCCAACATCATGAGCGATGAAACATCTGTACAGAGATTCCAGATGAAGCGAAGAGCGGGGGATAATGCTACCAGGGAACTGTTTTGGAGTTGGGGACAGAAATTGGCCACCGTACAAGACCTGGAGGAGATACTGGAGAAACTGGAACTTTACAGAGCACTAGAGATCCTCCGGCAGTGTAAGTCAGGCCTGGATGGAGCAAAAGACCCCCCCCCCCCTCCAACATCTGTTCCCTGGCAATGACTGTATAGAGAGTAGCCCACTGCCATTCTCCAGTTATAATTATTATATTCATTTATTACCATATTTGTAGAGCCAACATGGTTCACAGTGATTTACAGGGTACATAGAATCATAGCCAACAGTCCCCGCCCCTGAGGAGCTCACAGTCTAATGCCCCAGATCACAGTGATACATGTCCAATGGCCACTTTGTGTGGAAGCCAGCCATTGTTAAAATTATTCCAAAACAAAGAAATGGGAAAGCCACCCAAATCAAATCTCGACAGCACTAAAACGAGAACGCAACAAAGTACGGGAAGGGGTAATACTGGTGACAAAACCATAATTACTACACAATAAGCGCTGTCCTAAAATTTGCAGGACGTTACATTTTTATTTTATTATCTTAAATCGGATCTTCACTGCATCTGAGGAACCACAAACTAAAAACACTATTTGATTTATTTGTAATATTCAAAGCAAACTCCCCATCTATCTACGTGTCTTTGCTTTATTTTGTTGAGAAATTACATTGGAAAACACCCCCTTACATTTCTGGCTGTGGCCATCTTGAGTAAGGGCAAATGATTCATGTAGCATTTACTTACTGGAATCCAGCTGCCCTTAGCTCAAGCATGCATGCAGGAGAGTGTGCTTAGCCGAGAAAACCCCTCCTCCTGAAGACTCCAGAGATGTATGACACTATTTGCCTAGGAATGAAACCAGGAAGTAACTGAAGAAATGTAAAAAAAAAAGAAGTTTAAAACAAGTACATATATACTTTCCTATCTATTTACTAATGCCGGCAGCATGAGGATTAAAATGAATCAATGTTGATAGGGAGAGTGAAGTTTCACATTAAAAATACATCTTTTATATTACAGAGGCTCTTTGTACAGCACTGTGGAACATGGCAGAGCCATATCAATGTATCATAACAATAGTGTGTGACTGTGCTGGGGACATTAGAGTGTAAGCTCCTCTGGTACAGAGACGGATGGGACTGTGGGGGAGGGGACATTAGAGTGTAAGCTCCTCTGGTACAGAGATGGATGGGACTGTGGGGGAGGGGACATTAGAGTGTAAGCTTCTCTGGTACAGAGATGGATGTGACTGTGGGGGAGGGGACATTAGAGTGTAAGCTCCTCTGGTACAGAGACGGATGGGACTGTGGGGGAGGGGAAATTAGAGTGTAAGCTCCTCTGGTACAGAGACTGATGTGACTGTGGGGGAGGGGACATTAGAGTGTAAGCTCCTCTGGTACAGAGACGGATGGGACTGTGGGGGAGGGGACATTAGAGTGTAGGCTCCTCTGGTACAGAGACTGATGTGACTGTGGGGGAGGGGACTTGCAGTGTAAGCTCCTCTGGTACAGAGACTGATGAGACCGGCTCAGTGATCTCTGTACAGCACTGCAGTATATGTCAGAGCTATATAAATGTATAATAATAGTGTGTGACTGTGGAGGGGGCATTAGAGTGTAAGCTCCTCTGGTACAGAGACTGATGTGACTGTGGGGGAGGGGACTTGCAGTGTAAGCTCCTCTGGTACAGAGACTGATGAGACCGGCTCAGTGATCTCTGTACAGCACTGCGGTATATGTCAGAGCTATATAAATATATAATAATAATGTGCGACTGTGGGGGGGGGGCATTAGAGTGTCAGCTCCTCTGGTACAGAGACTGATGTGACTGGCTCAGAGTTCTGTACTGCACTGCAGTATATGTCAGAGCTATATAAATGTATAATAATAATAGTGTGTGACTGTGGGGGAGGGGACATTAGAGTGTAAGCTCCTCTGGCACAGAGACTGATGTGACTGTGGGGGAGGGGACATTAGAGTGTAAGCTCCTCTGGTACAGAGACTGATGTGACTGTGGGAGAGGGGACATTAGAGTGTAAGCTCTTCTGGTACAGAGGCTGATGTGACTGGCTCAGAGTTCTGTACAGCACTGCAGTATATGTCAGAGCTATATAAATGTATATTAATAATAATAATAGTGTGTGACTGTGGGGGAGGGGAATTAGAGTGTAAGCTCCTCTGGTACAGAGACTGATGTGACTGTGGGGGAGGGGACATTAGAGTGTAAGCTCCTCTGGTACAGGGACTGATGTGACTGGGTCAGTGTTCTCTGTACAGCGCTGCAGTATATGTCAGAGCTATATAAATGTATAATAATAATAGTGTGTGACTGTAGTGGGGACATTAGAGTGTAAGCTCCTCTGGTACAGGGACTGATGTGACCGGCTCAATGTTCTCTGTACAGCACTGCAGTATATGTCAGAGCTATATAAATGTATAATAATAATAATAGTGTGTGACTGTAGTGGGGACATTAGAGTGTAAGCTCCTCAGGTACAGAGGCTGATGTGACTGGCTCAGAGTTCTGTACAGCACTGCGGTATATGTCAGAGCTATATAAATGTATATTAATAATAATAATAGTGTGTGACTGTGGGGGAGGGGAATTAGAGTGTAAGCTCCTCTGGTACAGAGACTGATGTGACTGTGGGGGAGGGGACATTAGAGTGTAAGCTCCTCTGGTACAGGGACTGATGTGACTGGGTCAGTGTTCTCTGTACATCACTACGGTATATGTCAGAGCTTTAAAAATGTATAATAATAATAATAGTGTGTGACTGTGGGGGGGACATTAGAGTGTAAGCTCCTCTGGTGGTAGGGACTGATAAAATTAGTTCAATGTTCTCTGTCAAAAGGAAAAAGCATCAGCACCATATGAATTAATACATTCTTATTATTATATCTGATGATCCAATAGATAGTTTAACCAATGACGACATTTATCTCTGTTGGGTGCAGGCCCCCAGACCTCCTCCAGGATCTCTCCAAGTTCAGAGAGAAGATCGGATCACGGGTCCGGAACAGAACAGAACTCAACAAACAGCACGGCTATGATGGACAAAGCTCCAGGTAAAGTATATTGGGCTGAGGGTTTCAGTTGATCCAGAGATGGATACAGATGGTTACAATCTGATTATATATTCCAGACTTCGTTCTGCCATCACCACCACCTCCTCCATCAGCGTTTCTGAGATCCTTGGAGAGAGATTGTGATCCGTTCTCCAGCACAGACCAGGTGCGTGCAATTTAAAGGGAGGTTGATGTAGCTTAGAAGCAGGTCAGAAGCAGGTCACATGGACTCCAAACGATCTCCAAAGCATCTCAGTTTGATATCAAATGCAATGGAAATGCACCTAATGGACACTGCATTGTCCCATTGACATAAACCCAAATTCATGGACAAAGATTCTAAGGGGTCTATGTAGAAAACCTGGACGGGTGTCATATACTTTGAAGAGGGCTGCCTCAACTCTGGCCCACTGCCCGAGGGTTAGTAGGGGGCCCCATGAGATGCCCCTGGTACCTTTTTCATAGGCTTTTTTGAGTTTGGGCAAGGACACAGGGGCCCCATGATCCCCTATTGCCCGGGGGCCTCATGAGTTGTCAGTCCGCCCCTGCTCTGGCCATAATTTTTCTAATAGAGTAATCCCACTGATCATCATCGCCATCTAGTGGCCAACATGTGTTATATGTTTCTGAAACATCTCAATGAGAAAATACACCACATTTTGGCCACTAGATGGAGCTAAACACTTACTGACACTCACCCATCAATGCCTTTGGATATTTGCATAACTCCTCCCAAGAGCCAGCCCACTGATTGTATCAGGGCTAATTGTTCCCGAGAGGCGGGGTGCTGTGATGTTTTTCAGGAAGCTATGTACAGCACCCTTCCGGCCCCACCCACTAATAACGATCTGCCTGCATCGCATAGAGAAGCACAAAGAACCGGTGATGAAGTCACTAGGTCTAAAATAAGATATGTAACGAAAATAGAAAGATTTTATGCAAACTTTTCATGAGAATGTTAACCCCTTGACGCCGATCTCACGCAAATATGCGGCCTCTCGGTGTCTGGGCCTTGACGCCGAGCGGCCACATATTTACGTGCAATTAGAAATTACATATGTGCTGTGAGCTCGCAGGCACATATTTCCATGACTCCCAGAAAGGTCCCGATCTCCCCTTTCCATTGGGACCTTTTCCAATCATGTGACCGCCGTGATGGCGAATCACAGCGGTCACGTGACCCTAAAACCCAGCCTCCCAGTTTCTGAAACTCTTAAAGGGCCGGGAGGTGCCGGCGCAAAAAGGTTAAGAGGAGGAGGGAAGAACCAGAGAGAAAAAAAAAGATTAAATTCGAGTTTTAACTCTTGCAATCTTTATCCAAATGTAAAAATAATTTTATATTTAAAAAAAAAAAGTAAAAACAATTTTGTCTGGAGTTCCCCTTTAAACCATTTCCATATTGATCTATGAGGGATATTAAAGCCCTTTCACATGAAGCAGTGTGTGCATACGGTATGACGTCATTGATCTATCAGTGCCCCCTGTCTGTAGGTTCTGAGCATTCCGCAGCAGGAGATCAGCCTGACGCTGGACTCCTTCTGTCAGCAGTGGGCTCCTCGGCAGTTGGATGAAATCACCGACAAATTCAGCATCGACAGGAAGATTTACTCCGGACAGTTCGCTGACATCTATGTGGGGCAGAAGGCGGACAGATCATACGCTGTAAAGAGGATAAAGGAGGTAAATGACTGAAATCTGCCTGCTTACCCAGCTTCAGCCTATCCTACTGAGGCAGATATAAAAGACAAAAATGAATTCAACTCTGCAACCAATAATACATCCATAAATGTATCTTTAAATGCAAGCAGTGTAAGTACCTGAATGTGATTTGCAGTCCCTGTACAGTAGAACTCACACTGGGAGAGAGAGAAGCAGCACAAGCAACCAATCAGTTCACGTGTTGACAAGAAGCATCCTGATTGGAGGAGAGAGCAGAGTGACAGAGAGATCAGCTCATCATGCTGCTGCTTCTCCCTTCACTGTCCAGTCGCAAGATGGGGGCTGGTCCGGGATGACCTGGGTTCAGAGGAAGTGGGTTGAAAAATGTTGGCCATCCGACTAGTGGCAGAAAAAAAATATTACGGGGAAATTCTTGGTTTTAAATATTGCAGCAAAAGCTTGTTTTGTCACTTTATCTTTTAATAGGCTACTCATCTGTATTTTGTTTTTTTCTTTGTTTTGGCTGGAGTTCTAATTTAAAATAGATCTAAGCCCAATCATTAAACTTGCTGTTAAAATATTAAGGTATAACTAAAAGCAAAACTTTTTTCCTTTTTTTTTCGGTTTGAATAGAGTAGAGGGGGATTAAAACCCCTGTCAGATTTTTATAGCTGTTTGTGTCTCCGTTAGGATGATTCGCACTCTCCTGATGAATATTATCAATTAGAGTGGAAGTGAAAGAAAATCCCAACTATGTTGGGTTGTCACCAGAACAGGAATAGAGGAGAAATCTTCCAAAGGGGACACTAGTTCTGGTGACATCCAGAGATTTCCCTCGCTATGGAGGGATTTCCTCTCACTTCCTGTTTTGGCTATGGGACAGGAAGTGAAGATAAATCTCTCCAATGGGACACAGATGGCAAAAAAACTGACAGGGGTTTTAACCTTCTATAATACTCCAGCAAAAAAATAAAAAAAAGCTCTTAGTTCTACGTGAAAATCCAAAATTTTGGGTGATAACTAAATCCCAAATGTTGGGTTGTCACCAGAACAGGAATAGAGGAGAAATCTTCCAAAGGGGACACTAGTTCTGGTGACATCCAGAGATTTCCCTCGCTATGGAGGGATTTCCTCTCACTTCCTGTTTTGGCTATGGGACAGGAAGTGAAGATAAATCTCTCCAATGGGACACAGATGGCAAAAAAACTGACAGGGGTTTTAACCTTCTATAATACTCCAGCAAAAAATGTAAAAAAAGCTCTTAGTTCTATGTGAAAATCCAAAATTTTGGGTGACAACTAAATCCCAAATGTTGGGTTGTCACCAGAACAGGAATAGAGCGGAAACCTTCCAAAGGGGACACCAGTTCTGGTGACAACCAGGGATTTCCCTCGCTATGGAGAGATTTCCTCTCACTTCCTGTTTTAGCTATGGACAGGAAGTGTAAATCTTTCCAATGGGATGCAGATGGCAAAAAAAAAAAGCCTCACAGGGGCTTTAACCTTCTATAATACTCAATCAAAAATTAAAAAAAAAAGCTCTTGGTTCTACGTGAAAATCCAAAATTTTGGGTGACAGCTAAAATCCCAAATGTTGGGTTGTCACCAGAACAGGAGTAGAGCGGAAACCTTCCAAAGGGGACACCAGTTCTGGTGACAACCAGGGATTTCCCTCGCTATGGAGAGATTTCCTCTCACCGACAAGTGGGCCCCACTAACGGCGTGAATATCAGCCGATTTTTCATGCGGACATGGCCTGCATAACACACAATGCGCCGATGGGGCCCACCGTTGTCACTATGAGGAAGCCGGCCCAGAGCCATGATAAGTAGACAATACTGTGCATGTGGAAGTGGCAGAAAGTGGCTGCAGGAGATCAGCGGTATTGAGATTGAAAAAAAAAGGAAAAAAAAAACAATTTTATAAAAAATAATAATAATAATAAACACTCACAGCATGTGACGTCCGGAAATAATTTCACGTTTCTGTTTAGGTGGATGGAGAACAGACGGACAGATTACATTCCTTCTTCCAGACAGAATCACAGATCACTTTCCGGTGAGATTCGTGACAACCTTCCGCAGAGCTCAAAAATCTCTTCCTCTGACATCCTGTTCAATACCGTCTGACAGGAGAACATGTGCTGGGAGGCATAAGGAGGCAGCCATTGCTGACTCTCTTCTTAAAATGCCATTGTCCTGGCTGAGCCTGGCTTCAGATCCTTGACCCCGAACAAGCATGCAAAAACAAAAAAAAAAAGTGAGCTCAGGATCCTAATTTACATACTTAGAAATGACTGAAGCCAATGAAACAACATGACAGTTTGGAAAGGAGAGGTCAGTAATAGTAACCGCCATGCTTCCCCGGGAACATTTCAGTATAGAAGGGGGAGAACCATTGTCCTGGTCTGTCACCCTAACCCGTGAGGTGTCACTAGAACAGGAAGTGAGGGGAAATCTCCTCCAGGGGACACAGACCACAGTAAGAATCCATTAGAAGCTCTAAACATTCCTACATCTATAAAATAAAAAAAATAAATTTTTTTTTTAAAAGTTGGGATTTAAAGGACACCACATTAACATATTGGTGTAAAATATTAGTAACATTGCATTACAAACTAAAGTGGACCCTGGGATTCAGAGAATTGTGGCTCATATCTGAAATTATTCACAGAGGTATTTTGTTTCATGACAGGTTCCCTTTAGTATATGTCAGTTGTCCTGGATTTGCTGGGGCAGTCCCACATCTTGGTCCTCTGTTGCGTTGATGTCCATGTCCTGGGATCACAGCATCAACCTTTGTTGACGTAGAAAGGGGGGTTTATGGTGCAATAGTTCCATAGTTAGTCTGGCCGAGAAAAGACAAAAGTCCATTCAGTTCAACCATAAATAAAAAAAAGTTATAGTCCTACACCCACGGTTGATATAGACAAAGGCAAAAAAACCAGCAAAGCACGATCCAATTTGCTCCTACAGAAAAAAAATTCCTTCCTGATCCCCCGAGAGGCAATCGGATATTCCCTGGATCAACGTCACCTCTAAATGTTATATTCTGTGTATTCAAGAAAGAATCCAGGACTTTCCTACAGCAATCCACTGAGCTGGCCACAACCAACTCTTGAGGGAGTCTATTCCACATTCTCACAGCTCTTAATGTGAAGAAACATTACATTTCTTTTCCTCCAGACGTAAAGAGCGCCCCCTTGTCCTCTGACCTCAGGGTGAATAATTCTACACCGAGTTCACTATATGAACCACTGATGTATTTATACATGGAGATCATATCCCCCCTTATGTATTATACATGGAGATCATATCCCCCCTTATGTATTATACATGGAGATCATATCCCCCCTTATGTATTATACATGGAGATCATATCCCCCCTTATGTATTATACATGGAGATCATATCCCCCCTTATGTATTATACATGGAGATCATATCCCCCCTTATGTATTGTACATGGTGATCATATCCCCCCTTATGTATTATACATGGAGATCATATCCCCCCTTATGTATTATACATGGAGATCATATTCCCCCTTTTGTATTATACATGGAGATCATATCCCCCCTTATGTATTATACATGGAGATCATATCCCCCTTATGTATTATACATGGAGATCATATCCCCCCTTATGTATTATACATAAAGATCATATCCCCCCTTATGTATTATACATGGTGATCATACCCCCCCTTATGTATTATACATGGAGATCATATCCCCCCTTATGTATTATACATGGAGATCATATCCCCCTTATGTATTATACATGGAGTTCATATCCCCCTTATGTATTATACATTGTGATCATACCCCCCCTTATGTATTATACATGGAGATCATATCCCCCTTATGTATTATACATGGAGATCATATCCCCCCTTATGTATTATACATTGTGATCATATCCTCCCTTATGTATTATACATGGAGATCATATCCCCCTTATGTATTATACATGGAGATCATATCCCCCTTATGTATTATACATGGAGATCATATCCCCCCTTATGTATTATACATGGAGATCATATCCCCCTTATGTATTATACATGGAGATCATATCCCCCCTTATGTATTATACATGGAGATCATATCCCCCTTATGTATTATACATGGAGATCATATCCCCCCTTATGTATTATACATGGAGATCATATCCCCCCTTATGTATTATACATGGAGATCATATCCCCCCTTATGTATTATACATGGAGATCATATCCCCCTTATGTATTATACATGGTGATCATATCCCCCTTATGTATTATACATGGAGATCATATCCCCCCTTATGTATTATACATGGAGATCATAACCCCCTTATGTATTATACATGGAGATCATATCCCCCCTTATGTATTATACATGGAGATCATATTCCCCGTTATGTATTATACATGGAGATCATATCCCCCCTTATGTATTATACATGGAGATCATATCCCCCCTTATGTATTATACATGGAGATCATATCCCCCCTTATGTATTATACATGGAGATCATATCCCCCCTTATGTATTATACATGGAGATCATATCCCCCCTTATGTATTATACATGGAGATCATATCCCCCCTTATGTATTATACATGGAGATCATATCCCCCCTTATGTATTATACATGGAGATCATATCCCCCCTTATGTATTATACATGAAGATCATATCCCCCCTTATGTATTATACATGGAGATCATATCCCCCCTTCATCTTCTCTTCTCAAGAGAGAATAAATTCAGTTCTTTTAATCTTTCCTCATAGCTGATCTCCTCCATGCCTCTTATCAGTTTGGTTGCCCTTCTCTGTACTTCCTCCAGTTCCCCAATGTTCTTTTTGTGAATTGGAGCCCAAAACTGAACTGCATATTCCAGATGACGTCTTACTAATGATTTGTGCCGGGGTAGCAATGAGTAGCATGAGTACATAGGGGTATAGTGAGGTCAGCATAAAAGTGTTAAGGTCTAAATGGAACATCTAGGGCACCTTCCCGTTGCCTCAGAACACTTGATGCAGAGACTGAAGTATCTCTAAGTAAACAGATAAGAGAACAGGAGGGCGCACTCAAAGTGTAGTACATTAAGTATTTATTAGAGACAAAGCCAAATGGCAACTCAAATTAAATCTGTTAAAAACTGGCTCATCATCATGTTATGTGAGTTGCCATTTGGCCTTGTCTCTAATAAACACCTAATGTACTACCAGGGGCGGACTGACAACTCCTGGGGCCCCCAGGCAATAGGGGATCATGGGCCCCTGCATCCATGCCCAAACTCAAAAAAGCCTATGAAAAAGGTACCAGGGGCATCTCATGGGGCCCCCTACTGACCAAGGGCCCTCGGGCAGCGCCCGAGTTTCCAAATGGTCAGTCCGCCCCTGTGTACTACACTTAGAGTGCGCCCTCCTGTTCTCTTATATCAGCTTTATTTGAGTTGCTGTGTAGTAGCTGAAAAAGACATTGATTGTTAGGATCAGGGCTGCGAGTTGACGGTCCTTGCATATTTATATGCAGGGGTCTGGGTGGCAACAACTTGTACAGTAGACATAATTTGGGCTTGTCCTCCCAGAAAGTGGGCAGTCAAAATGCCGGGCATGGGTGGGGCTAACTATGTTCCAGGATCTGGGAGCACAGAGTTTATAAGTATGCTTTAGGCCCCTTACCTTATCCTTGCCCCTGATGTTACAGGTGTAACCACCCTAATCTGCTGCCACTGCTGGGATTCTGCCTGGAGGGCGGACATCGCTGCCTCATCAACCAGTTCATGAAGAACGGCTCCTTAGACGAGGCCTTACATGGAGTAAGTGTATTCACTGCCAATTACAATATCCTCCATTTTCTTGTTTACTGAAACAGCCAGTAAAACATAGGCAGATAAGTACTGAGGGCCCATTTACCCTTCCGTGTTGCAGTAATGATGCATCATGCATTGTTACATTCACTTTGCATGGCATCTCTATGCACTAAGGCAACACACCTCCATTGCAGTCTGCCGCAATGCATAGGTGTTAATATTTTGCTGGAGGTTGTTGCCTGCACGGACACTTGCTGGGGGGTATTGCTTGCCTTGACACTTTCTGGGGTTTATTGCTTGCCCTGACACTTGCTGGGGGTTATTCCTTGCCCTGACACTTGCTGAGGTTTATTGCTTGCCCAACACTTGCTGGGGGTTATTGCTTGCCCTGACACTTGCTGGGGGTTATTGCTTGCCTTGACACTTTCTGGGGTTATTGCTTGCCCTGACACTTGCTGGAGTTTATTGCTTACCCTGACACTTGCTGGAGGTTATTGCTTGTCCTGACATTTGCTGGGGGTTATTGCTTGTCCTGACACTTGCTGGGGTTTATTGCTTGCCCTGACACTTGCTAGGTTTTATTGCTTGCCCTGACACTTACTGGGGTTTATTGCTTGCCCTGATACTTGCTGGGGGTTATTGCTTGCCCTGACACTTGCTAGGTTTTATTACTTGCCCTGACACTTGCTGGAGCTTATTGCTTGCCCTGACACTTGCTGGGGCTTATTGCTTGCCCTGACACTTTCTGGGGTTTATTGCTTGCCCTGACACTTGCTGGGGGTTATTGCTTGCCCTGACACTTGCTGGGGGTTATTGTTTGCCCTGACATTTGCTAGGAGTTATTGCTAGAATAAGGAACTATGTACTGCTTTGCAGTGCATTAAGTAAATAGACCCTCAAGCTAACACGAAGGCACGGGTGTAGGCAGGTTGTATGTTAGTTAGGTAATAAATACCTGGAAGTGTTACCATGACACATTACTGAGCATGTATGCATTTAAAGTGTTACTAAACTAGAACCCTGCATTCACTATATCTGGTCTCCCCGGACCCTGCATTCACTATATCTGGTCTTCCCGGACCCTGCATTCACTATATCTGGTCTCCCCGGACCCCGCATTCACTATATCTGGTCTTCCCGGACCCTGCATTCACTATATCCGCTCTCCCAAGACCCTGCATTCACTATATCTGGTCCTCCACAGTACACAGAATATGGAAATGCAATTATTTTAGTAAATATAAACTGTTAAATACCTTTTCTCATCAGCAGTTAGAACAGGCTTGTGACTTCTATCAGTGTCTAGCAGAGCACTGGGTAAAGCATGGAGGAGTAGTTTTCATTCTCCCCTGATTGTCCTATGAAGCTGCAGGACCCCTAACCCTCTGTCTGGACAGTGCTGATTGGCCCTGTGCTGACCAAATGCATCCTCCCAAGAAAAAAAAAAAACACTCTCTAGCAATACACACCACACTGAGCATGTGCAGCTTGCCCCCAAGGCTCTGTTCTATCAGCGGATGGATTGGGGACAGTAGAAGAAGGGAAAGATCAGAGAAGACAGGAGCAAACAGCCTTTTTACACAATGCAGAGGATTAACCCCTTAGGTCCCACAGTGAGTATAACAAGCATGCTTTACTGCATCTACAGACTGATTGTACTGTTGGGGGTTTAGTAACACTTTAATATTAGAGGATATATCTGATGTACATTAGAAATAATATATAATACTTCTAGGGAGGTGCGCACATCCTGAGCTGGGAGAAGAGGCTGATGGTTGCTGCGGGTCTCCTGCGTGCTGTGCATCACTTGCATGTGTCTGACCTGTTCCATGGGAATATCAAGAGGTGAGTGTGAGATATCAGTCTTGCCAGAGACTATCACTTCCTATAGATAAGTATCACTTCCTCACACGGTGACCACATCTGAGCTCATGAGACGTCTGTCCACTTCCTTTGAGCACACAAGTGCCCGCATCCATCAGGAGTGACGTACGGCCGCTCACTGCCCTAAAATTCTGGTTGTGTGTGCATAGTTTTCCTTTCTCTGTAGTTTCCAGTGACACTTGAAAAAAGATACACTATATTGCCAAAAGTATTGGTCCCGCCCTCCAAATCATGTGACTCAGGTGTTCCAATCCCCTCCATGGACACAGGTGTATACAATCAAGCCCCTAGGCATGCAGACGGCTTCTACAAACATTGGTGAAAGAATGGGTCGCTGTCAGGAGCTCAGTGACTCCAAGCGTGGTCCCGTGATAGGTGGCCACCTGGGCAATAAGTCCATCCGTGACATTTCCTGGCTACTAAATATTCCACGCTCAACTGTTAGTGGGATTATAACAAAGTGGAAGCAACTGGGAACAACAGCCACTCAGCCACCAAGTGGTAGAGAAAAAATGAGGAAGGGTTGTAACAGCGCAAACACTGCAAAGTCCTGGGAAATGGTAGTATGGGGTGATCGTGGTATTAGTGGCTGCTGTATGAAGAGCGTAGGATTCCGTGTGGCACTGAGGGCAAGGCTTCCAAATAAGCTGTAGCAACTTCTGTAGATGAGAAAAAGGAGAGAAGCGCCTCTAAGTGCAATAAGTCTTTTAATTCAAGTCTAAATGTAGAAACACTCACACGTGTGAAGTAATCATAAGCATAAAAACCGTGGTTACCAATAGTTAACGGTGGGGTGGTGACCCGGGTGAAGAGCCGTCATCTCTCTGCGTGTGGGGAGGTCAGCTCTCGGCTGCAACAGCGTGGTGGCTGGAGGGGTACAGCGGTGAGGCCGGCCGGCATGTACGTCCTCCCTCAGAGCCGGATGGAATGCACGCTGGAACGTAGCGGCGGCGTGGCCGTGATGACGTCAGATCCCAGGGTGCACTGCGACGCGTTTCGGAGCATGCACTGGCCGTGGAAGGCGGAAGTGCACTCCTTTTTCAAGCAGGAGGAGGTGGATGAACAGGGGTGAATATATAGGGAACGTGAGTCTAATTGATCAATTAACCAGTGATTGACCATTGCTGTCAGGTGAATAGTGTAAAGTCATGGATGTTAAATGGGGGGGTAAAGGAAACCAAATTGAAAAAGGAGAGGATGTAATAAATAAGAAAACAGAAGACGAAAGAAAAATGATGAAATGAAAAAAAAAAAAAAATTAATGAAATGAAAAATGACATTAATAAAAGATTTTTGAACAGCTGAAAATCGAAGAAACTATGTGAAAAAAATTGATGGGGGTAATAAAAATACAAAAGGAAACAAAGAAAAAAAGAAAACAAAGAAAAAAAAAAATTATATTCTGGGAGATTAGTGGGGTAAAATGTTCACCTTGCAGCACCAAGTGGTAGGCCACGTCACATGACAGGGCGGGGTCAGCGCATGCTGAAGCGCACAGTGCGCAGAAGTCACCAACTGTCTGCAGAGTCAATAGCTAAAGACCTCCAAACTTGGTGTGGCCTTCAGATGAGCCCAACAACAGTGCGTAGAGAGCTTCATGGAATGGGTTTCCATGGCCGAGCAGCTGCATCCAAGCCTTCCATCACCAAATGCAAAGTGTCGGATGCCGTGGCGTAAAGCACGCCGCCACTGGACTCTAGAGCAGTGGAGGCGTCTTCACTGGAGTGACCAATCACGCTTCTCTGTTTCACAATCCAATGGACGTGTCTGGGTTTGGCAGTTGCCAGGAGAATGGTACTTGCCTGACTGCATTGTGCCAAGTGTAAAGTTTGGTGGAGGGGGGATTATGGTGTGGGGTTGTTTTTCAGGGGTTGTGCTTGGCCCCCTAGTTCCAGTGAAAGGAACTCTTAAGGTGACATTTTGGACAATTTCATGCTCCCAACTTTGTGGGAAGAGTTTGGGGATGGCCCCTTCCTGTTCCAACATGACTGCCCACCAGATCACAAAGCAAGGTCCATAAAGACATGGAGGAGCCAGTTTGGGGTGGAGGAACTTGACTGTCCTGCACAGAGTCCTGACCTCAACCCCATAGAACACCTTTGCGATGAATTAGAGCGGAGACTGCGAGCCAGGCCTCCTCCCCCGACATCAGTGCCTGACCTGACAAATGTGCTTCTGGAAGAATGGTCCAACCTTCCCATAGACACCCTCCTAAACCTTGTGGACAGCCTTCCCAATTGAAGCTGTTATAGCTGCAAAGGGCGGGGCCAACTCATTATTGAACCCTACGGACTAAGACTGGGGGGGCCATTAAAGGCCGGCTGCCCAATACTTGAGGCAATATAGTGTATGATAGATTGGTGATGATGTGATCTAGGAACGCACACTCCTTCAGACTGTCACCCACATCAAGGCATTTTGATATTTGCATAACAACTCCTACTGCTTGCATCAGGACTGAGGTCTAGTGAGAGGAGTACTGAGACAGGGCGCTGTGATGTTTTCAGGAATCTATGTACAGCACCCTGCCAGCCCCTCCCAGCAGCCATGATCTGAAAATTATTATTATTATTATACAAGATTTATGGCGCCAACAGTTTGCTGAGCGCTTTACAATATAACGGGAGACAATACAGCAACAATACAGTTCAATACAAGAGGGAAAGGAGGGCCCTGATCCTGGGAGCTTACAATCTAAGAAAATGTTTCCAATAGTATATTTAACAAAACAAAAAGGGAACAAATAATAGACGTTCATTGATGGGGTGTACATGCACTTTAAGTACATGTGTAGAGTGGCAGTACAGATCTGACTCTGCCCTGTTTCCATTGTCCTTGTAGTTCCAATGTGTTTCTGGATGAAGATTTCTCTCCAAAACTGGGCCACTCTGGACCTCGATTCTGCCCGGACACATCTGCCAATTATACTCAAGTGAAAACTCAGGACCTGCAGAAGTACCAACCTTACCTGCCAGACAGCTACCTGAGGAGAGGACAACTGACTGCACAGACAGATATTTTCTCTGCTGGAGTGGTATGATAATACGGAGCATCTAAAGAAGAACGTCCCTTTTCAAAGATTGCCCCTGATCAATGAATTTCCCTAGTTAAAAAAATCAAAGATTGTCCCTGATCAATTAATGTCCCTAATTAAAACAATGAAAGATTGTCCCTGATCAATTAATGTCTTCCACCAATGTCCCTGATCAATGACTACCCCCAGTCAATTTATCAAAAACTAAAGGAATGTCTCCACTCAATGAATCCAAGAATGTCCCTGATCAGTAAATGTCCCTAATCAATGATTAATGGAATGGCCTGGACCAATGAATGTCCAACATCAATGAAAGTCCCCGATCAGAGAATATCCCCAATCAATAAATGTCCCTAATCAATGAATCATGGAATGGCCTGAACCAATGAATGTCCAACATCAATGAAAGTCCCCGATCAGAGAATGTCCCCAATCAATAAATGTCCCTAATCAATAAATCAGGGAATTTCCCTGATCAATGGATCAAGGAATGGCCCTGATCAATGAATGTTCCACATCAATGAAAGTCCCTGATCAGAGAATGTCCCCAGTCAATGAATGTCCATGACCAATGCATAAAATAATGTCTCAAATTTATGTCCCTGACCAATGAATGTCTTCCACCAATGTCCCTGATCAACGACTAACCCCAGTCAATTTATCAAAAATGAAATGAATGTCTCCACTCAATGAATCAAAGAATGTCCCCAATCATTAAATGTGCCTAATCAATGAATCATGGAATGGTCTAGACCAGGGGTGGGCAAACTTTTTGACTTGAGGGCCGCAATGGGTTCATATATTGGACCCGGGGGCCGGACCAAGAGTAGATGAATGATGTGTATGTGTCATCCATAGTAAGTATAGTAATATTCCCCCATAGTAAGCATAGTAATTAATCCCCCATATAGTAATTCATCCCCCATATAGTAATTCATCACCCATATAGTAATTCATCCCCCATATAGTAATTCATCCCCCATAGTAATTCATCCACCATAGTAATTCATCCCCCATATAGTAATTCATCCCCCATAGTAATTCGTCCCCCATATAGTAATTCATCCCCCATAGTAATTCATCCCCCATATAGTAATTCATCCCCCATAGTAATTCATCCCCCATAGTAATTCATCCCCCCAATATAGTAATTCATCCCCCATAGTAATTCATCCCCCATATAGTAATTCATCCCCCATATAGTAATTCATCCCCCATAGTAATTCATCCCCCATATAGTAATTCATCCCCCATAGTAATTCATCCCCCATATAGTAATTCATCCCCCATGTAGTAATTCATCTCCCCTATAGTAATTCATTCCCCATATTAATTCATTCCCCATATTAATTCATCCCCCATATTAATTCATCCCCGATATAGTATTTCATCCCCCACAGTACTATTCCCCCCCAAGTAGTAAGCCAAGTCCCCCCTGTGTCAATTCACTTACCTTTGCTCCGCGCGTTCCTCTCGCCATGTTCCCGCGCCGTTCCGGTCTTCAGGGCGGACTGTGAGAGGAGGAATGAATCAAGGCATGGCTCTTATCAATAAATGTTCCACATCAATGAAAGTCCCCAGTCAGTGAATGTCCATGACCAATGCATAAAATAATGTCTGAAAATTATGTCCCTGACCAATGAATGTCCCTAATTAGTGTCCCCAATCAATGAATGTCTCTGATAACTTATTTAATGAATGTCCCGATCAGTGAATGTCCCGATCAATGAATGTCCCAATCAGTGAATGTCCCGATCAATGAATGTCCCTGATCACTTACTTAACGAATGTCCACAATAAATAAACGTCCCTGGTCAATGAATTGAAAAATGTCCCAATCAATGAATGTCTCGATCAAGGGTTCAAAGAATGTCCCCAATCAATAAATGTCCCCATTTGATGAATCAAGGAATTCCTCCTCCTCCTTTTTACCGTTGGTGGTAACGTCGGCCGATCGAACGACCGATTTTTCGGTTTTTTTGGTTGGAAAAAAACCCACAAGTAGTGTTTTTAGAGGTGTTTTTTAGCTGTAAAAACGCTCTAATGCTGATAAACCCGGCACAACGCGGCAAACCGGCGTTTTTTTGGCTTCTTTAGCAAAAATTTTATTTATTTTTTTAATGGAAAAAACGCAAACGCAGAGCAATGCAGAAAAACGTGGCAAAATGTGGCAAACCTGCCTTTTTTGGCTTCTTTAGCAAAAATTTTATTTATTTTTTTAATGGAAAAAACGCAAACGCAGAGCAATGCAGAAAAACGTGGCAAAATGTGGCAAACCTGCCTTTTTTGGCTTCTTTAGCAAAAATTTTATTTATTTTTTTAATGGAAAAAACGCAAACGCAGAGCAATGCAGAAGAACGTGGCAAAACGCGGCAAACTTGCGTTTTTTGTCTTTTTTAGCAAAAATTTTTTTTTCAATGTAAAAAACGCACAGCAACGCGGCTAAACGCTAATGCAAAAATGCGTAAAATCGCGTTTTTAATGTGACATTATACAGCTAACGCTACCAGTGTTTTTAAAATGCCCGGTGTACATGAGGACTAAAAATGCTCCAACGCTGGTAAACGCAGTAAAGTGCGGCAAATCAGCGTTTTTGAGTGTTTCTTGAGCCTAAAATTTTTTTTTTCCGTGTGTAAAAAAATGTGGTTTTAATGCAAATTTTTATAGCTAACGCTACCGGCAGATTTAAAATGCCCCGTGTGCATGAGGCCATAAACCGCAGACATTCAAAGGGGCCCCAAATGTTACATTGTTGCACTTTTGTTAAAAATTCTGTAACTTTTTTTTTATGTGTCCCTCTGACATCTCCAGGTTCTAATGGAAATCCTGACTGGACAAAAGCCGAGCGACAAGAGCCGAGATCCCGCCTACTTGGTAAGATCGTTTGTCCCAGGATCTGGCAACAAACGTTTTTCTTTCCCGCGGTCACCGCCCCCTAACGCAAGTTTTCTTTTCTTTCTAGAAAGATCTGGTTGTGAAGGAGATGGAGCAGGTGAAATCGTGTGTGCAATCCGGCGGAGATAAGACTGAGGCTGTGGAGCGCCTGTGTGCAAAGGCAATGCTTGAGAAACACGCTGACCCCAAGCCCGGGAGAGCGCCGGCAGAGGCGGGGCTTTATCTGGCGCTCGCCGTCTGCTTGTGTCTCACCAAGAAGAAGGTTGTGTTATCAGAGGTATGGATGGATGACTGTCAGAGGGGTCATGATTAGCGGGGGGGGGGGGGGGGGAGTATTATGGGGCGCTAAAGACTCCGCTCTGTAATCTGAGTATAAAATATGTGTATTGTCTCGGCTTCTGAAGATGGGAGGGACTGCTAATATGCAAATGAGCTGCAAATGGTGGTCATTGTAGTTCTGTTTACATTGGTGGTCAGTGTAGTGTCCCCTTACATTAGTTCTCAGTGTAGTGTCCCCTTACATTGGTGGTCAGCGTAGTGTCCCCTTACATTGGTGGTCAGTGTAGTGTCCCCTTACATTGGTGGTCAGTGTAGTGCCCCCTTACATTGGTGGTCAGTGTAGTGTCCCCTTACATTGGTGGTCAGTGTAGTGTCCACTTACATTGGTGGTCAGCGTAGTGTCCCCTTACATTGGTGCTCAGTG
Organism: Staurois parvus; assembly: GCF_062004578.1. Taxonomy (NCBI): domain Eukaryota; kingdom Metazoa; phylum Chordata; class Amphibia; order Anura; family Ranidae; genus Staurois; species Staurois parvus. The sequence continues at coordinate 30,328 of NW_028319538.1, read as the reverse complement.
TCGTGTCCCCTTACATTGGTGGTCAGCGTAGTGTCCCCTTACATTGGTGCTCAGTGTCGTGTCCCCTTACATTGGCGGTGAGTGTAGTGTCCTTTTACATTGATGGTCAACGTAGTGTCCCCTTACATTGGTGGTCACTGTAGTGTCCCCTTACATTAGTTCTCAGTGTAGTGTCCCCTTACATTGGTGGTCAATGTAGTGTCCCCTTACATTAGTTCTCAGTGTAGTGTCCCCTTACATTGGTGGTCAGCGTAGTGTCCCCTTACATTGGTGGTCACTGTATTGTCCCCTTACATTAGTTCTCAGTGTAGTGTCCCCTTACATTGGTGGTCAGCGTAGTGTCCCCTTACATTGGTGGTCAGTGTATTCTCCCCTTACATTGGAGGTCAGTGTAGTGTCCCTTTACATTGGTGGTTAGTGTAGTGTCCCTTTACATTGGTGGTGAGTGTAGTGTCCCCTTTACATTGGTGGTCAGTGTAGTGTCCCCTTTACATTGGTGGTCAGTGTAGTGTCCCCTTACATTGGTGGTCATTGAAGTGTCCCCCTTACATTGGTGGTCATTATAGTGTCCCCCTTACATTGGCGGTGAGTTTAGTGTCCCCTTTACATTGGTTGTCAGTGTAGTGTCCCCTTACATTGGTGGTGAGTGTAGTGTCCCCTTACATTGGTGGTGAGTGTAGTCTCTCCTTACATTGGTGGTCAGTGTAGTGTCCCCTTACATTGGTGGTCAGTGTAGTGTCCCCTTACATTGGTGATCAGTGTAGTGTCCCCTTACATTGATGGTCAGTGTAGTGTCCCCTTACATTGGTGGTCATTGTAGTGACACCCCTTATATTGGTGGTCAGTGTAGTGTCCCCTTACATTGGTGGTCAGAGTAGTGTCCCCTTACATTGGTGGTGAGTGTAGTCTCTCCTTACATTGGTGGTCAGTGTAGTGTCCCCTTACATTGATGGTCAGTGTAGTGACACCCCTTACATTGGTGGTCAGTGTAGTGTCCCCTTACATTGGTGGTCAGTGTAGTGACACCCCTTACATTGGTGGTCAGTGTAGTGTCCCCTTACATTGGTGGTCATTGTAGTGACACCCCTTACATTGGTGGTCAGTGTAGTGTACCCTTTACAACATTTTGATGTCTATCCACTCTCCGCTAGGTCACCGCCATAATGGAAAAAGCAGAAAAGGAGCTCAAGGCTCCTTTAAAAGAGTCCAGAGAAGAGACGTCCAGCATGAACGTCCCGGAGGAAAGCGACTTTGAGGAATCCTTGTCCCCATGCTGCGCAAGAAAGGAGCCATCTTGTTGGAGCCTGCCCAAACCCAATGGAGCCTTGCACCGTATGACTGTGAGGACTGCGTGCGCCATGGAAGCCAATGAAAACCCAGCAAGAAGCCCCTGTGAGCTGGACGAGTCAGGCAGCTACTTGCTGTCTCCAGAGGGGGTGTGGCATGATCTAGGGGCTGAGCGGCCATCTTGTAACTCTCAACCAGGACCCTCTGCCCGTGGACATCTCAGCAACTTGGACTTCCCGGAGCTGAACAGTCCTTGTGAGTGTCTAGATCCCGAGCTCCCAATAATCACTGTTGTTTTCCTAGAGAACCAATGAGATTTGATATTCAGTATATCCATGGCTGAAACTAATGATCCTGATCCTTAGTGGACTGAACCTAATCATTGATAGGCTGCACACATAGGGAACTCCGATCCAGTTATATGCTAAGGCAGAAAATCAGTTCCACAAATTTATACAGGGGACACCCTGTGAGGTGACCTTATCCCTGGCTGGTGGTGACCTCACATTCTGGGAACACCTAATAAGCAGCCTATGATTCTGCAGTCCAAAGATTCAGTTCATGCGCTCCCAAGAAGCATGCTGATAGGAAAGCAGAGTGAGAGACATGAGGTCATTACTGTGCTGCTTCTCTTTTCACTGTCCAGTCGCAGGTTGGGGGCTGGTCCGGGATCACCTGGGTTCAGAGGAAGTGGGTTGAATGATGCTGGACATCAAACTGAGGACCTCTAATGGCAGAAAAAAAGTACTGCGGGCTAAAATCTCTGGCTTGTAGGTGAATATTGCAGCAAATGCTGGATTTGTTATTTTATCCTTTATCCAGTTATTAATTACTTATCCATTAATATCGATCCATTTATTGATTATTGATTTATTTTATCCTTTCTGTATTTATTTGTTATGTATCCATTTATTTTATCCTTTATCCATGTTTATTATGGTATTTTTAGCTTGAATTCTATTTATTATATATATGTTGCGGCTTGCAAGTGGTTTACCGGGGTTATGGCTGAAGCTATCAGCCATAACCCCATTTTTTTGTTTTTTTTTTCAGCCAGCGATTGTCTCTCTAATGAAAGCAGCCCAAGCGGCTAATTAGCCATTGGATCGCTTTCAGAAGCAGTGGAAGGGGTCATCCCCCAGCCCCCCGCACTGCTTACTGATGTTTCTTGGGCTTACCGCTTTTACAGGTTAGCGTGGGAAATGGTCCGACGGTTCATGGGGCTGGCCATAGAGACCAGATCGTCTCTGATCACCTCTATGATCTTGGACGACCGAAGCGACTTCATGACGTCACTTCTGGTCTCGGGTGGAAGTAAACAATTTTTTTAAAGCAAAAGATCAAAAAAAATTTTGTTGTTTTGCTTTTAAAGGTAGAGAAGAGATTTGGGGTCTTATTGATCAGATTGTCTCTGATCACCTCTATGATCTTGGAGGACCGAAGCGACTTCATGACGTCACTTCCGGTCTCGGGTGGAATTTTTTTAAAGCAAAAGATCAAAAAAAATGTTTTGTTGTTTTGCTTTTAAAGGTAGAGAAGAGATTTGGGTTCTTATTAACCAGATTGTCTCTAATCACCTCTATGATCTTGGAGGACCGAAGCGACTTCATGACGTCACTTCCGGTCTCGGGTGAAAGTAAACAATTTTTTTAAAGCAAAAGATCAAAAGAAAATGTTTTGTTGTTTTGTTTTTAAAGGTATAGAAGAGATTTGGGTTCTTTTTAACTAGATTGTCTCTGATCACCTCTATGATCTTGGAGGACCGAAGCGACTTCATGACGTCACTTCCGGTCTCGGGTGAAAGTAAACAATTTTTTTAAAGCAAAAGATCAAAAGAAAATGTTTTGTTGTTTTGCTTTTAAAGGTAGACAAGAGATTTGGGGTCTTATTGATCAGATTGTCTCTGATCACTTCTATGATCTTGGAGGACCGAAGCGACTTCATGACGTCACTTCCAGTCTCGGGTGGAAGTAAACCATTTTTTTAAAGCAAAAGATCAAAAGAAAACGTTTTGTTGTTTTGCTATTAAAGGAAGAGAAGAGATTTGGGGTCTTATAGACCCCAGATCTTTCCATAAAGAGGACCTGTCATTCCTTATTTCTATTACAAGGGATGATTCCTCGTAATAGGAATAAAAGTGATAAAAAAAATGAAAGGGACAGTGTGAATAAATAAATATACAAATAAGAAAAGAAAAATTAAAGCGCCCCCATCCCTTAGTGCTTGCGTGCAGAAGCCAACGTATATGTAAGTCATGCATGCATGTGTAAATGGTGTTCATGCTACACAGGTAGCGCCGCAAATGTTAGAGTGAAAGCAAAAATTCTAGCGCCTGGACTCCTTTGTAACTCTAAACAGGTAACCTGTAAAAAATTTTCAAGTGTCGCCTATGGAGATTTTTGAGTATTGTAGTTTGCCGCCCATCCACACGCGTGTGCAATTTTAAAGCGTGACGTTTGGTATCTATTTACTCGGTGTAACATCATCTTTTATACTTTACCAAAACAATGGGTTATGTATTTGCTTTTTTTTCCTCTTTAGCAGAGAGCAATGACCCGTCTTGGGGGATCGAGGTGAACATGGCCAAGATGAAGCTGATGAAAGATATTGAGCTCTACGAACAGGACAGGGTGGACAGCTCCGTCTTGTTTACGGAATAGGAGACAAGGACTGGGCCTGTGTGTTCAGTGAGGACCGACGACCAGGGATGGTGCAGAAGACTGTCTCCAGCGCCCATAGGCAGCCATTTTGTGGGAGACCACCTTAGCTACCTCAATGAAGACTACCTCTCAGGAACCAGGGGTGAAAAAAAGTGGAGCCTATACCGACATTCACCCCGACATTCACCCCGACATTCAACCAGATACTCAGCCCGACACTCACCCCGATACTCAACCCGATACTCACCCCGACACTCAACCGAATACTCACCCCGACACTCAGCCTGATACTCACCTCAATACTCACCCAGACACTCACCCCGACACTCAGCCTGACATTCACCCTGACATAGAGACACAGAAAAGTGATGGCAGAAAAAGACTGAGTGATGCATTGAATCTGTCTGGTTTTGTTTGTTATGTTTCTTGTTTTTTTATGTGTTTTTTTTGTTAATTTTTTTGTCCGAGTATAGATCTGTGCCAACATTCACCCCGACACTCAACCTGATACTCACCCCAACATTCAGCCCCATACCCACCCTGACACTCACCCCAACACTCAGCTCGATACTCAACCTGATACTCACCCCAACACTCAGCTCGATACTCAACCTGATACTCACCCCAACATTCAGCCCTATACCTACCCTGACACTCACCCCAACACTCAGCCCAATACCCCAACATTCAGCCCTATACCTACCCTGACACTCACCCCAACACTCAGCCCGATACCCCAACATTCAGCCCTATACCTACCCTGACACTCACCCCAACACTCAGCCCGATAACCTGATACTCACCCCAACATTCAGCCCTATACCTACCCTGACACTCACCCCAACACTCAGCCCGATAACCTGATACTCACCCCAACATTCAGCCCTATACCTACCCTGACACTCACCCCAACACTCAGCCCGATACCCCAACATTCAGCCCTATACCTACCCTGACACTCACCCCAACACTCAGCCCGATAACCTGATACTCACCCCAACATTCAGCCCTATACCTACCCTGACACTCACCCCAACACTCAGCCCGATACCCCAACATTCAGCCCTATACCTACCCTGACACTCACCCCAACACTCAGCCCGATACCCCAACATTCAGCCCTATACCTACCCTGACACTCACCCCAACACTCAGCCCGATACCCTGATACTCACCCCAACATTCAGCCCTATACCTACCCTGACACTCACCCCAACACTCAGCTTGATACTCACCCTGATACTCACCCCAACATTCAGCCTTATACCCACCCTGACACTTACCCCGACACTCAGCCCGATACTCACCCTGACACTCAGCTTGATACTCACCCTGATACTCACCCCGACATTCAGCCCTATAGTCACCCTAACACTCACCCCAATACTCAGCTTGACATTCACCCCACCATATAGGCATATAAAAGTGATGGCAGAAAAAGACCGAGTGGTCCATCGAGTCTGTTCGGTTTTTTTGTTTTGATTTTTTTTGTTAACTTTCTTGTCCTCGTATAAATCTGTGCTTGTCCCACACATGTTTGAAGCTATTTATTGTTGACTGGCTCACTCTGTTGTCCGATACTCACCCTGATACCCCAAAATTCACCCCGACTCTCAGCCTGATACTCACTCCAAAATTCAGCCCTATACCAACTCCGACACCCATCCCTATACTCCCCCTGACACTCACCCACACACTCAGCCTGACATTCAGCCTGATACTCACCCGACATTCAGCCCTATGCCCACTCCGACACTCACCCTGACATTCACCCCAACACTCAGCCCTATACTCCCGCTGACACCCACACACTCACCCCAACACTCATCCTGACACTCACCCTGATTTTCACCCAGACACTCAATCCAATACTCTCCTCGATGCACACTCAGCCAAGTGAAACAAAGCATCTAGGGACAGGATCCAGCTTTTCAGTCAGCCGTCGCCTCCTAGGGGGTCCAATGGTGTAAAGCCGCCGCATGACGCAATGAACGCCAAATGTGTTGTACTTCTCCTGGCGTGAAAACGTTTAAATGTGGGCGGAGCCTGATTCACCGATGACTGGAGTTACTTTGTGAAAACTTTAATCTATTTAATTGTTTGTAAGAACCATAAAAATAAAGAAATTCAAATACTCTCCCGTATTATTGTCACATACAGACAAAGTACTTTGGAAAAGGGAAAAAAGTGAAGAGAAGCCTCAGATGGAAGCTGGAACTGAGAGGGCGACGACCCAGAACTGCATATAGAAGGCGGATTCTATCTGAGGCTTCTCACTGAGATAACATCCCGGAATTCTGTCCTGTTCACCCGGAGAGACCATCCAGTTCTCGGCCCTAAGATAGAGGGCCCCGACCTTCCTGACTCCACCAGTCCAGAGGTTGGGGCTTCAAGTACATGTTACATCGTCAGGGGTGAGGGTAGCAATACATGTTACATCGTCAGGGGTGAGGCTAGCAATACATGTTACATCGTCAGGGGTGAGGCTAGCTATACATGTTACATCGTCAGTGGTGAGGCTAGCAATACATGTTACATCGTCAGGGGTGAGGCTAGCAATACATGTTACATCGTCAGGGGTGAGGCTAGCAATACATGTTACATCGTCAGGGGTGAGGCTAGCAATACATGTTACATCGTCAGGGGTGAGGCTAACAATACATGTTACAGTGTCAGGGGTGAGGCTAGCAATACATGTTACATCGTCAGGGGTGAGGCTAACAATACATGTTACATCGTCAGGGGTGAGGCTAGCAATACATGTTACATCGTCAGAGGTGTGGCTAGCAATACATGTTACATCGTCAGAGGTGAGGCTAGCAATACATGTTACATCGTCAGAGGTGAGGCTAGCAATACATGTTACATCGTCAGGGGTGAGGCTAGCAATACATGTTACATCGTCAGGGGTGAGGCTAGCAATACATGTTACATCGTCAGGGGTGAGGCTAACAATACATGTTACATCGTCAGGGGTGAGGCTAGCAATACATGTTACATCGTCAGGGGTGAGGCTAACAATACATGTTACATCGTCAGGGGTGAGGCTAGCAATACATGTTACATCGTCAGAGGTGTGGCTAGCAATACATGTTACATCGTCAGAGGTGAGGCTAGCAATACATGTTACATCGTCAGAGGTGAGGCTAGCAATACATGTTACATCGTCAGGGGTGAGGCTAGCAATACATGTTACATCGTCAGGGGTGAGGCTAGCAATACATGTTACATCGTCAGGGGTGAGGCTAGCAATACATGTTACATCGTCAGGGGTGAGGCTAGCAATACATGTTACATCGTCAGGGGTGAGGCTAGCAATACATGTTACATCGTCAGGGGTGAGGCTAGCAATACATGTTACATCGTCAGGGGTGAGGCTAGCAATACATGTTACATCGTCAGGGGTGAGGCTAGCAATACATGTTACATCGTCAGGGGTGAGGCTAGCAATACATGTTACATCGTCAGAGGTGAGGCTAGCAATACATGTTACATCGTCAGGGGTGAGGCTAGCAATACATGTTACATCGTCAGTGGTGAGGCTAGCAATACATGTTACATCGTCAGGGGTGAGGCTAGCAATACATGTTACATCGTCAGAGGTGAGGCTAGCAATACATGTTACATCGTCAAGGGTGAGGCTAGCAATACATGTTACATCGTCAGGGGTGAGGCTAGCAACACATGTTACATCATCAGGGGTGTGGCTTGCAATACATGTTACATTGTCAGGGGGTGTGGCTCCAGTTCATTGTTACATTCTCAGGAGGCAGTGTTTCAAATACATGTCAGGGGGTGGGGCTTCATGTACATGCAATGTCAGGTGGTGGGGCTTTATGTACATATACTGTCAGGGGGTTGGGACTCCAGGTACACGCAGTGAAGTTCCCTTCACTGGAACTAGGGGGCCAAGCCCAACCCCTGAAAAACAACCCCACACCATAATCCCTCCTCCACTAAACTCTACACTTGGCACAATGCAGTCAGGCAAGTACCGTTCTCCTGGCAACCGCCAAACCCAGACAGCGTGAATGGTCACTCCAGAGAACACGCCTTCTCTGTTCTAGAGTCCAGTGGCGGCATGCTTTACACCATGGCATCCGACACTTTGCATTGCACCCAAGTGCAAGTGATGTAAGGCTTGGATGCAGCTGCTCGGCCATGGAAACCCATTCCATGAAGCTCTCTACGCACTGTTGTTGGGCTCATCTGAAGGCCACACCAAGTTTGGAGGTCTTTAGCTATTGACTCTGCAGACAGTTGGTGACTTCTGCGCACTGTGCGCTTCAGCATGCGCTGACCCCGCCCTATCATGTGACGTGGCCTACCATTTGGTGGCTGAGTGGCTGTTGTTCCCAGTTGCTTCCACTTTGTTATAATCCCACTAACAGCTGAGCGTGGAATATTTAGTAGCCAGGAAATGTCACGGATGGACTTATTGCCCAGGTGGCCACCTATCACGGGACCACGCTTGGAGTCACTGAGCTCCTGAGAGCGACCCATTCTTTCACCAATGTTTGTAGAAGCCGTCTGCATGCCTAGGGGCTTGATTGTATACACCTGTGTCCATGGAGGGGATTGGAACACCTGAATCACATGATTGGGAGGGCGGGCCCAATAATTTGGGCAATATAGTGTGTGTTACATTGTCAGAAGGTGGAGCTATAGGTACATGCCGTGCCAGGGGGTGGGGCCTCATATACATGCAATGTCAAGTGGTGGGGCTTCATGTATATGCAGTGTCCGGGGGTGGGCCCTCATATACATTCAATGTAAGGGGGTGCGGCTTCCTTTACATGCAGTTTCAGGGGGTGGGCCCTCATATACATTCAATGTAAGGGGGTGGGGCTTCATGTATATGCAGTGTCCAGGGGTGGGCCCTCATATACATTCAATGTAAGGGGGTGGGGCTTCATGTACATGCAGTTTCAGGGGGTGGGGCTTCATGTAAATGCAGTGTCAAGAGGTGGGGCTTCATGGACATGCAGTGTCAGGGGCTCCAAATATATGTTACATTGCCAGAAAGTGGGGCCTCATATACATGTAGTATTAGGGGGTGGGGCCTCATATACATGTAGTATTAGGGGGTGGGGCCTCATATACATGTAGTATTAGGGGGTGCGGCCTCATATACATGTAGTATTAGGGGGTGCGGCCTCATATACATGTAGTATTAGGGGGTGGGGTTTCATGTACATGCAGTGTCAGGGGGTGGGGCCTCATGTACATGCAGTGTCAGGGGGTGGGGCCTCATGTACATGCAGTGTCGGGATGCGGGGCTTCAGGCACATGGACTGCCAGGGGGTGGGTCTTGGGCCCCAGGTAATTGCTACAAAATGTTAGGGGGCGGGGCTCCAGTGTCATGTACCAAAAGGAGCTTAGACTTGAGGTAATTGCTATGTTGTCAGGGGGTGGGGCCCCAGGTACATGCACTCTTAGTGGGTGGGGCCCAATTATATGGACTGTCAGGGGGGGCAGGACTTCATGTGCATGCAGTGTCAGAGGGCGGGGCTCCAGGCACATGCATGTTCTTGCAGTGTCCGGATCTCAGCTCCCCAGAGGCCCGTGACCACCCGCCCCCCGTCCCTTCTGGCGGCATTCAGAGAGCAGCGCAAAACCTCGTGCCATGGATTGATGGGGTGGCTGTCCAATCATCGTTTGACAAGGGGGTGGGGCTGCGCAGGGACTTGGCCTATCGGCTGCACAGGGTGGCGGGAGGAGCAGCGAGGTGTCCGGATGTTTGGGAAGTGAATGTCTCCAATCAGCAGAGAGCGACCTGAGGTAACCGGAGAGCCCCGGGGGAACTACAAGGACCAGCATGGCCTGGCACTGCCACCCTGGGGACCCCATGAGTACCACATACCCAGATATTACCACCCTGGGGTCACCATGAGTACCATATACCCAGATATTACCACCCTGGGGGTCACCATGAGTACCATATACCCAGATATTACCACCCTGGGGGTCACCATGAGTACCATATACCCAGATATTACCACCCTGGGGTCCACCATGAGTACTAGATACCCAGATATTACCACCCTGGGGGTCACCATGAGTACCATATACCCAGATATTACCACCCTGGGGTCCACCATGAGTACTAGATACCCAGATATTACCACCCTGGGGGTCACCATGAGTACCATGTACCCAGATATTACCACCCTGGGGTCACCATGAGTACCACATACCCAGAGATTACCACCCTGGGGTCACCATGAGTACCATATACCCAGATATTACCACCCTGGGGTCCACCATGAGTACTAGATACCCAGATATTACCACCCTGGGGGTCACCATGCGTACCACATACCCAGATATTGCCACCTGGGGGTCACCATGAGTACCACATACCCAGATCTTACCACCCTGGGGGTCACCATGAGTACCACATACCCAGATCTTACCACCCTGGGGGTCACCATGAGTACCACATACCCAGATATTACCACCCTGGGGTTCACCATGAGTACCACATACCCAGATATTACCACCCTGGGGTCACCATGAGTACCACATACCCAGATATTACCACCCGGGGGTCACCATGAGTACCACATACCCAGATATTACCACCCTGGGGTCACCATGAGTACCACATACCCAGATATTACCACCCTGGGGTCACCATGAGTACCATATACCCAGATATTACCACCCTGGGGTCCACCATGAGTACTAGATACCCAGATATTACCACCCTGGGGGTCACCATGCGTACCACATACCCAGATATTGCCACCTGGGGGTCACCATGAGTACCATATACCCAGATATTACCACCCTGGGGTCACCATGAGTACCACATACCCAGATATTACCACCCGGGGGTCACCATGAGTACTAGATACCCAGATATTACCACCCTGGGGTCACCATGAGTACCACATACCCAGATATTACCACCCTGGGGTCACCATGAGTACCACATACCCAGATATTACCACCCTGGGGTCACCATGAGTACCATATACCCAGATATTACCACCCTGGGGTCCACCATGAGTACTAGATACCCAGATATTACCACCCTGGGGGTCACCATGCGTACCACATACCCAGATATTGCCACCTGGGGGTCACCATGAGTACCACATACCCAGATATTACCACCCTGGGGGTCACCATGAGTACCACATACCCAGATATTGCCACCCTGGGGTTCACCATGAGTACCACATACCCAGATATTACCACCCTGGGGTTCACCATGAGTACTAGATACCCAGATATTGCCACCCTGGGGTCACCATGAGTACCACATACCCAGATATTACCACCCTGGGGTTCACCATGAGTACCACATACCCAGATCTTACCACCCTGGGGTCACCATGAGTACCACATACCCAGATATTACCACCCTGGGGTTCACCATGAGTACTAGATACCCAGATCTTACCACCCTGGGGTTCACCATGAGTACCACATACCCAGATCTTACCACCCTGGGGGTCACCATGAGTACCACATACCCAGATCTTACCACCCTGGGGTTCACCATGAGTACCACATACCCAGATATTACCACCCTGGGGTTCACCATGAGTACTAGATACCCAGATCTTACCACCCTGGGGTTCACCATGAGTACCACATACCCAGATCTTACCACCCTGGGGGTCACCATGAGTACCACATACCCAGATCTTACCACCCTGGGGTCACCATGAGTACTAGATACCCAGATATTGCCACCCTGGGGACACCATGAGTACCAGATGTAAGAGGGCCCTTCTCCACTGACCCCCAATATAAAGGCGACCCCTCTTGGTGTCCCAGCCAGGGAACACCAATCCGCTCCCTTGTGATTTCAATAAAAGAAAGTATTAAAAAAAGTTTAATCCCGTAAATGAACCGCACACAGAGCTATGAATGCATGGGCGCCCGCTGGGTACACACGCGATTAAAAACAAGGATTGCACCCCAAATATTGTGTATCGCCCCGCATGTCGGAGTGAGATCAGCAAGTCTCCGCCCACTAATGCATCTCCTATGGCCAGTTTTGGGTACCATCTTTTTTATTTATTAATTTTTTTCTTTTTTTTTTGCTGGCCAGTTTTTAGGCTCGACATGTTTGGGATCTATTTGACGCCAATTCGTCTTTTACAGCGCTGTGAAAAAGTCTCTGCACCCTTCCTGATATTTGTTTTTTTGGCATATTTGTCACACTTAAATGATTCGGGTCATCAAACAAATTTTAATAGTAACTCGGGGGAGTACAAAATGCAGTTTTTGAAACAATGATTTAATTTATTAAAGCAAAAAAAAACCATCCAAACCTGGTCCTGTGTGAAAAAGTCATTGCCCTCCTAAACCTAACTAGTGGTACACCGAAATGAAAATTCTGGTGCCGAAAACAAAAATTCAGGATGCACTTGGCCGAAAACCAAAACCGAAATGGACGGTTTATAAAAATAATTTTATATTTTTTGGAAGAAAATACACTATAATAATTAAAAAAATATATATACTGTATTTTCCGGCGTATAAGATGACTTTTTTTACTTAAAAACATACCCCAACAATTGGGGGTCGTCTTATACGCCGGGTATAGAACGCTGGATGTGCGGTAATACTGTATGGTAGCTTCAGCTACATACAGTGTACCGCGCTGAGCCAATCACGGCGAGTGATGTATTCTATTAATAAATACAGAGCCTGCTCGGATTGGCTGAAGTTGTGACATCATCAGCCCGCCTCTCTGACGCAGCCAAGCCGAGCAGGCTCTGTATTCATTAATAGAATACATCGCTCGCCGTCATATGATGTCCTCCCATTCTCCGCGCATGCGCGGTGATGCGCTGTGTCCCTCGGACACAGCTATCACCAATCACGGAAAGAGCCGAAGATGTCGGCTCGGTCATGTGATCAGCTGTGTCCAATCACAGCTGATCACATGTAAACAGGGAAATGCCGGTTATCGGCATTTCTCTCCTCTCGAGCTGTGTATATATATATATATATATATATATATATAGGCCGAAGTGGACGGTTTTTAAAAATAATTTTATATTTTTTGGAAGAAAATACACTTTAATAATAAAAAATATATATATTTTTGTTTTTATTTTTTTTAAAAATTATTTAAGTTATTTTCTTCCAAAAAATATAATATTTTTAAAAACTGTCCATTTCGGCATATATATACCGAAATGGACAGTTTTTAAAAATAATTTTATGTTTTTTGGAAGAAAATACACTTCCTTACCAAGTGTGGTGAGCCCCCTCTATGTTCCGTATCAAGTAAGGTGAGCCCCCTCTATGTTCCTTACCAAGTGTGGTGAGCCCCCTCTATGTTCCGTATCAAGTAAGGTGAGCCCCCTCTATGTTCCTTACCAAGTGTGGTGAGCCCCCTCTATGTTCCGTACCAAGTGAGGTGAGCCCCCTCTATGTTCCGTACCAAGTGAGGTGAGCCCCCTCTATGTTCCTTACCAGGTGAGATGAGCCCCCTCTATGTTCCTTACAAAGTGAGGTGAGCCCCCTCTATGTTCCGTACCAAGTGTGGTGAGCCCCCTCTATGTTCCGTACCAAGTTAGGTGAGCCCCCTCTATGTTCCTTACCAGGTGAGGTGAGCCCCCTCTATGTTCCTTACAAAGTGAGGTGAGCCCCCTCTATGTTCCGTACCAAGTGAGGTGATCCCCTCTATGTTCCGTACCAAGTGAGGTGAGCCCCTCTATGTTCCGTACCAAGTGAGGTGAGCCCCTCTATGTTCCGTACCAAGTGAGGTGAGCCCCTCTATGTTCCGTACCAAGTGAGGTGAGCCCCCTCTATGTTCCGTACCAAGTGAGGTGAGCCCCCTCTATGTTCCGTACCAAGTGAGGTGAGCCCCCTCTATGTTCCGTACCAAGTGAGGTGAGCCCCCTCTATGTTCCGTACCAAGTGAGGTGAGCCCCCTCTATGTTCCGTACCAAGTGAGGTGAGCCCCCTCTATGTTCCGTACCAAGTGAGGTGAGCCCCCTCTATGTTCCGTACCAAGTGAGGTGAGCCCCCTCTATGTTCCGTACCAAGTGAGGTGAGCCCCCTCTATGTTCCGTACCAAGTGAGGTGAGCCCCCTCTATGTTCCGTACCAAGTGAGATGAGCCCCCTCTATGTTCCGTACCAAGTGAGGTGAGCAACTCTATGTTCCGTACCAAGTGAGATGAGCCCCCTCTATGTTCCGTACCAAGTGCGGTGAGCCCCCTCTATGTTCCGTACCAAGTGCGGTGAGCCCCCTCTATGTTCCGTACCAAGTGAGGTGAGCCCCCTCTATGTTCCGTACCAAGTGAGGTGAGCCCCCTCTATGTTCCGTACCAAGTGAGGTGAGCCCCCTCTATGTTCCGTACCAAGTGAGATGAGCCCCCTCTATGTTCCGTACCAAGTGAGGTGAGCCCCTCTATGTTCCGTACCAAGTGAGATGAGCCCCCTCTATGTTCCGTACCAAGTGCGGTGAGCCCCCTCTATGTTCCGTACCAAGTGCGGTGAGCCCCCTCTATGTTCCGTACCAAGTGAGATGAGCCCCCTCTATGTTCCATGTGGTTAATCACAGTTCTTTAAGGATTTAGCCAGGGGGGCAATTACTTTTTCACATACGGCCAGGCAGGTTTGGACAGCTTTCTTCCCCTAATGAATGAAATCCTCAATTAAAAACTGCATTTTGTATTTACTCGGGTTATCTTTGTGTAATATTAAGCTTTGATGATCTGAATCATTTAGATGTGACAGATATGCACTGTATATGTTCACACTAGTTTGACTTCTCATGCGACCTTGGACGCGTAAAGTCACATGACAAGTCGCAGCCCATTGATTTCAATGGCACCCATTCCAATCTGTGCAACTTAAAAAAAGGTTCCACCCACATAAAAGAGACGCAGGAACCTTTTTTTTTTTTTTGCCGCACCGGAACCAGATTGCATGGGTGTTCGCAACCCATGTGATCCGATTCCTGCTATCGCACTGCGTTTTGTGACCTGTTTTGGGGGGGTATCCTTTGCCATCGACACCGGTGGAAGATCGCATGAACGGAGCGCGATTTCAGTGCGGTGCGGCAAACGCAGCGAATCCTGAGCGTTCACCGGATATATGTGAATCGGCTCTAAATGAGGCCTAATCTGGTTGCAATGCTCTGCAGGCTTCAATGCAAAAAATTTAATAAATGCATTTTTTTTTTTTAAATATTTGGGGGTTCATTTATTAAATATTTGCAAAAAAAGTGAAGTATGCTTTTAAAGTGCAATTTCTTAATTTCCAAAATGTTCATTTTTAGTAATTTTGTGTGCAAACGGAGAGAAATGGCCCCGGCAGCGATGGGGTTAAACCCGTTCCGTATAAACAGCCGCCTCCAATCTAAGCGCAGAGCGCCGTTCATCTTCCCAGCCTATTGAGGAAGAATAAAATGCGGCGGAGCGGGTTCTGGGGCTTCCCGGGGAGAAATAGAAAGTAGAAGTGTGGCTGAGCCAAGCGGGTGATATGGAGAGCAAAGTTTCACTCTCCCCTCCCCCCCCCTCTGCCCCCCCTCCTCCACCATGTGATAGGAACCCGGAGCCAGACGCAGTGCAGTATGCTGCATTACAGCAAGGCCTGGGACAGCCAACCCCACGGTCATTGGTGCCCTGTGATGGTGAGTAGGGGGGGGGGGGGGGCAGCAGAGCTTACAATCCATCTCTCCATGACAAAAAAAAAAGAATTTTGTGTTTTTTGTTTTTTTTTTTCTTTATATGAGTCATCTGCTTGTTTAACCTTCAAGGCAGCCATTGAGATTGTTCGCTGCATGAGGCCGAGCCGGAGACGTGCAGCTCCTGTGCAGATCACACCCGGCACTGAGAACCGTTCCCTGTTATCGGGGGGGGGGGGGGGGGTGCAGGTGATGCTTTCTGATGGCGGGGTGTCAGATAATCCCCCGGCTCCGTTTAGCAACCCCCCCCGTCTTCCTTATACATGGAATATTTATTGTTTGAATTGCAACAGTTAATATTGCTCAGTGGGAGATGATATTCTGCAGCACACAGCAGACTTCCTGGGGGGGGGGGGGGTTGGTATCTTGCTGCACAGTGGTCTTCCTTTGGGGAGACATCCTGCTGCACATGGTGGACTTTTTTTGGGGGGGAGGTAACTTGCAGAACACACCACACATGTTATTGGGGAGGTATCTTGCAGGACACACAGCTGACTTTTTGGGGGGTGTTAATATCTTGCAGCACACAGCACATTTCCTGGGGGGGGGGAGGGTTGGTATCTTGGTGCACACTGCTCTTCCTTTGGGGTGTTCTCTTACTGCACATGGTGGACTTTTTTTGGGGGGGGGGGGAGTAACTTGCAGAATACACCGCATATATTATGGGAGGAGGTATCTTGCAGGACACACAGACAACTTTTTTTTGGGGGGTATTAATATCTTGCGGCACACAGCAGATTTCCTGGGGAGGGGGGGGGGGTTGGTATCTTGCTGCACAGTGGTCTTCCTTTGGGGTGACATCTTGCTGCACATGGGGGACTTTATTGGGGGAAGTAACTGGCAGAATACACTGCACATATTATGGGGGGAGGTATCTTGCAGGACACACAGCTGACTTTTTGGGGGGTGTTAATATCTTGCAGCACACAGCAGACTACCTAGGGGGGGTTTGTATCTTGCTGTACAGTGGTCTTACTTTGGGGTGATATCTTGCTGCACATGGTGGACTTTTTTTGGGGGGGGGGAAGTAACTTGCAGAACACACCACACATATTATGGGAGGAGGTATCTTGCAGCACACACAGCCGACATTTTTTTAGGGGGTATTAATATCTTGCAGCACACAGCAGATTTCTTAAGGGGGAGCTAATATCGGTTACACGCAGCAGATATTGCTGCACACAACAGACATCCAAGGGGGGGGGGATTGATTTCTTGCTGCACAGCATACTTCCTGGAGATGGATTGCTGAACACAGCTGACCTTCGGGGTTGGGGGGGCAGTTGATATCTTGATGCCTACAGTGAAACTTTTTTGGGGGGGGGGCATTAATATCTTGCTGCATACAGTGGTCTTTCGGGGGGGGGGGGTTATCTTGCAGGACACACACTGAACTTTCTTGGAAAGAGGGATCATATCTTGCTGCAAACACACTTCTTACGTGGGATTGATATCTTGCTGCATACAGCGGACCTCCTAAGGGGGGGTGATATCTTGTGGCACACAGCAGATATCCTAAGGGGGGGGTGTGATATCTTGCTGCAAATAGTGGACTGCCGAAGAGGGGTTGATGTTTTTGCTGCAAACAGTGGACTTCCTAAGGGGAGGGGGTTGATATCTTGCAGCACACAGCAGACTTCCTAAGTGGGGGTTGATATCTTGCAGTAGACAGTGGACTTCCTAAGGCATGGAGGGGGGGTTGATAATTTGCAGCACACAGCGGACTTCTAAGGGAAGTTGATAACTTGCAGCACACAGCGGACTTCCTCAGGGGGGGGGTTGATATTTTGCAGCAAACGGCGGACTTCCTAAGGCGGGGGGGGGGGGTTGATATTTTGCAGCAGACTTCCTGGAGGAGTTATATCTTGCAGCACACAGCAGACTTCCTAAGGGGGGGGGGGGGGTGATATCTTGCAGCACACAGCGGACTTCTTAAGGGAAGTTGATATCGTGCAGCACACAGCGGACTTCCTAAGGGGGGGTTGATATTTTGCAGCAGACTTCCTGGAGGAGTTATATCTTGCAGCACACAGCAGACTTCCTAAAGGGAGGTGGGTGATATCTTGCAGCACACAGCAGACTTCCTAAGGGGGGGGTGATATCTTGCAGCACACAGCAGACTTCCTAAGGGGGGGGGGTGATCTCTTGCAGCACACAGCAGACTTCCTAAGGGGGGGGGGTGATATCTTGCAGCAGACTTCCTAAGGGGGGGGTGATCTCTTTCAGCACACAGCAGACTTCCTAAGGGGGGGGGGGTGATATCTTGCAGCACACAGCAGACTTCCTAAGGGGGGGTGATATATTGCAGCACACAGTGGACCTCCTAAGTTAACATCAAAGTAATTAAATTGTTTGAATTATTATTTTATTATATCAACAAAGAACACAGGTTGGCCAACATGTTTCAGGGGCTAGAAGCCTCCCCCTTTATCAGGGCTATAAACAAGAACATACTGTGAGTACTAAAAATAACAACGGTGAAGAAACATGAATCATTTTATTACAAATATATTTCTATACTTTAATTAGGTTATAATTCAATATGAATATTAAATCTATTTATTTTTTAATATATCAATATAATTTAATAATTATCAAAATAATCAACCAACAAAGAACAAAGGTTGGCCAACGTGTTTCAGGGGCCAGAAACCTTCATCAAGTCTGTAAATAAGAATATAAATGCTAAACTAAAACTTGTAAATAGATAAGTAATATATATATATAATAGATAAGTAAATATATAATATAAACTTGTTATATAAAAAAAATAGCTTTCTGTTCCTCTGACATTCACTCTTCAGGACACAACGAGAGAGGGAATCTCAATGGAGTCACAGACAGCGTGGTTCTATCCTTTCCACACTCCATCCAAATCCGAAAGAAACATTTTATGTTTTAAATGTCTGTTTTGGGAGGACTGACTCTTAATTGCTTTGCAAAACACAACAAGGTTGGAGGCGTCTGTGTTTCCCCCATTAACCAATCGGGAAGAGTCAGCTGGAATATTGCTTTTGAGTATTGTTGACATTTCAGCCATGCCTTGCCCAATTGTTGTAGGCACCTCTCAGACCATAACTTGGCAATACTTGGTCTTGGACATCCACCCATAGGCCTCGTACTGCAGCAGAAGGTTTAGCTGTTAGATCTGAAGTCCAGCGCCCCGCGTACTTACTTTTCTCTCTTCACAGGCACTATGGCTGATAGGAGTGGTTCGCGGAAGCATAGATGGTCAAGTCCACCAGAAATATCTCCAAGTAAATACTTGAGGGGCCTTGATTCGAAACTCCCGAGAGGGGCCCATCGCGGCAGAGAGCGAGACTCTGATAGCCCCAGCCCGCCGAGGGAGAGGCAAGTAACGCTCTACCCCTATGAGAGTACTCCAAAGCGCACTCTGGATCACCGAATTGGCGGCAATTCCAGAGACAGCGCACAGAGCAGGGGCCACCGACGGACCATCAGCTCGGACTTCCACAGATTGGACCAAGAGGAGGCATCAACACCTACTTCCAGGCCATCGGTGTCACTAACAGAAGTAAGACCATCCATTGAAAACCCTAATGTGCTGCCAGTTATAGATATTCATGAACTAGAGCTTCCAGTGTTTCCATACCCTTTAGTCTATGTTTGGAAATTGTGGAAACGTCTCAATGGCTAAAAGGTATTGCTTGTGCCTTGCTTGGAGGTACCCTATATAATGTTTTCCTAAAGAGAACCTGTCCCCATAATCGGGAAACCTGAAAGAAGGCATTCTCAACAAGGCTTCCCCCAGAGGTTCCTCACACAGTGAGTAGTGGCAGATCTCCTACCTGCAATGAACACAATGTAAGGGGGCAACATCGCCCTGATAATTCAATATAAGGGGTCACTTCTAACAGCATGGTAAAGGAGCTTTGCTCCATCAACCATCAGTATGAGGGGGGCATTTTTCCTTTGACAACCAACATAAGGGGTCGCTCCACACTGATCACCAATGTAAAGGGGCTTTTCTCCATCAACTGTCAATGCAAATGGGGCTTTTTTTCATTTTCCACCAATGTAAGAGGTCACCTCTACACTGATCACCAATGTAAAGGAACATTTCTTTATTGACCATCGGTGTAAAAGGGGTATTTTTTCATTGAGCACCAATGGGTCACTTTTATATTGATCAACAGTGTAAAAGAGGCAGTTCAATTACAAGGGGGATAAGGGGATCCTGGGTATGGGCTTTAACCCCTTCGCACTGACGCCTCCTGGCCCTTTAAGGGGTTTCTGACACTGGGAGGCCTGGCGGAGTTTAGGGTCATGTGACCACCGTGACTGGCGGTCACATGATTGGAAAATGTCCCGTTCGCAAGAAGAGATTGGGACCTTTCCGTGGGACACCGATACATGTGCTGGGAGAGCCAGTGGTGTATTTAGGATTTGTGCTGCCCTAGGCAACACAAAAACTGTGCACCCCCCAATGAGAGAACGAGAGCGTTCAATGAGTGTGTGGGTGTGTGTGTGTGTGTGTGTATTATTCCTCTTCTCTTCACTCTTCCTCTCTTCCTCTCTTCTCTCTTCCCTCTTCCTCTCTTCTTCTCTTCCCTCTTCCCCTCTTCCCTCTTCCCCTCTTCCCCTCTTCCCTCTTCCCTCTTCCCTCTTCCTCTCCTCCCTCTTCCTCTCCTCCCTCTTCCTCTCCTCCCTCTTCCTCTCCTCCCTCTTCCTCTCCTCCCTCTTCCTCTCCTCCCTCTTCCTCTCCTCCCTCTTCCTCTCTTCTCTCTTCCTCTCTTCTCTCTTCCTCTCTTCTCTCTTCCTCTCTTCCCCTCTTCTCTTCCCTCTTCCTCCCTTCCTCTCTTCTCTTCCCTCTTCCTCCCTTCCTCTCTTCTCTTCCCTCTTCCTCCCTTCCTCTCTTCTCTTCCCTCTTCCTCCCTTCCTCTCTTCTCTTCCCTCTTCCTCCCTTCCTCTCTTCTCTTCCCTCTTCCTCCCTTCCTCTCTTCTCTTCCCTCTTCCTCCCTTCCTCTCTTCTCTTCCCTCTTCCTCCCTTCCTCTCTTCTCTTCCCTCTTCCTCCCTTCCTCTCTTCTCTTCCCTCTTCCTCTCTTCTTCTCTTCCCTCTTCCCCTCTTCCCTCTTCCCTCTTCCTCTCCTCCCTCTTCCTCTCCTCCCTCTTCCTCTCCTCCCTCTTCCTCTCCTCCCTCTTCCTCTCCTCCCTCTTCCTCTCCTCCCTCTTCCTCTCCTCCCTCTTCCTCTCCTCCCTCTTCCTCTCCTCCCTCTTCCTCTCTTCTCTCTTCCTCTCTTCTCTCTTCCTCTCTTCCCTCTTCCTCTCTTCCCTCTTCCTCCCTTCCTCTCTTCTCTTCCCTCTTCCTCCCTTCCTCTCTTCTCTTCCCTCTTCCTCCCTTCCTCTCTTCTCTTCCCTCTTCCTCCCTTCCTCTCTTCTCTTCCCTCTTCCTCCCTTCCTCTCTTCTCTTCCCTCTTCCTCCCTTCCTCTCTTCTCTTCCCTCTTCCTCCCTTCCTCTCTTCTCTTCCCTCTTCCTCTCTTCTCTTCCGTTCTTCCTCTCTTCTCTTCCGTTCTTCCCTCTTCCTCTCTTCCCTCCTCTTCTCTTCCCTCCTCTTCTCTTCCCCTCTTCTCTTCCTCTCTTCCCTCTTCCTCTCTTCCCTCTTCCTCTCTTCCCCTCTTCTCTTCCCCTCTCCCCTCTTCCTCTCTTCCCTCTTCCTCTCTTCCCTCTTCCTCTCTTCCCTCTTCCTCTCTTCCCTCTTCCTCTCTTCCCTCTTCCTCTCTTCCCTCTTCCCTCTTCCTCTCTTCCTCTTTTCCCTCTTCCCTCTTCCTCTTTTCCCTCTTTCTCTCTTCCCTCTTCCTCTCTTCATTTCACTCTCTCTCGAAGTGGCGGAGGGGAAAGAGCTGGGAGGAGGCGAGCTGTGTTGTGGTTTCTTGGCTCTCCCTCCTGTTGTCCATCCCGCACATGATACACGATCACTGATAGATCGTATGGGACTTTATACACACACACAGTTTCATTCCCCCCCCTCCCCTCCTCCAAGGGCTGCTGATCTCCGAGCAGCAGAAAATGTGGGCAGGGGGTGGTAATCATACTGTTTGTGTGCAGTCACATATGCTCTATCAGTGATCGTGTAGCATGTGCTGGATGGACAACAGTAGGGAGAGCCCAGAGAACACAATACAGCTCACCTCCTCCTGTCTCCTTCCTCTCCGCCACTTCTCCTCTCCCTGCTCTAGGCTTTCCCCTGGCCCGCACAGCGCGCACTTTCAGCACATGTTTGTTTATAAACGGTACGCAAATTTAAGATTCATTAAAGCATTTTTTTTTTAAATTAGCTTTTTTAAAAACCGCTGCACAAATGCCATGTGACATAAAAATATTCAACACCCACCATTTTATTCTCTAGGGCTCCTGCAGAAAAAAATATATATAATGTTTTGGGGTACTATGTCGTTTTTCTAGCTAAAAAAAAAAAGGTTTCTACATGTAGGAAAGGAATGTCAGAGTTGGCCTGGACTGGAAGTGTTTAATTCACTTCTTGACTGAGGGTGACAACCTTACTGAACTGCTTTGTCACCCCAGAACAGGGAGTGCGTTAGGACTACGTAACACTGTGTTAGGACTACATATCACCTCCCTCTCGTCATAACAGGACACTTTAACAGTTCAGCTTGTTTCTTGAATCTTGTTTGCAGGGTGATAGCCGAACAAAGATGAATGAGGACAACAAAACAAAATCCGAGGAATTACCCAGGTCCCGGGAACGAAGGCCCAATGCTCCATCCTTGTTGTTTAAGAGAGCGTTCAGCGACATAGGAGTTTCCGCAAGAGGAAGAAGATCATTGGATAGCCAGGTGACAAGTCCGTCGGAAGCGGAGAGGACGAGTCGCTTCCAGCGACGGGAGTCAGAGGATTCAGACTTGTCAATCGAGACGAACACCCCTGAGAGGGAGAGTGAAGAAGAGAAATCGTCATGGAGGTCAGAGAGTGCAAGTCACCCAAGCTGGTTAGGGCGAACCATCACAAGGACGGTTCCTAAAGAAGAACTGGAGGTCCGTAAAGAGAAGTCGAAGGTTTCACAGCCATCGCCCAGGACAGACACCCCCAAGAAAGAGATTGTGGAAGAAAAATCAACTTGGAGGTCGGAGAGGGCAGATCATGCAAGCCGGATAAAGCGAACTAGAAGTGTGACTCCTAAAGAAGAACCAGAGGTTCGTAAAGAGAGGCCAGAGGTCCGTAAAGAGAGAGCAGAGTCTTGTAAAGAGAGGCCAGAGGTCTTTAAAGAGAGGCCAGAGGTCTTTAAAGAGAGGCCAGAGGTCTTTAAAGAGAGGCCAGAGGTCTTTAAAGAGAGGCCAGAGGTCCGTAAAGAGAGGCCGGAGTCTTGTAAAGAGAGGCCGGAGGTCCGCAAAGAGAGGCCGGAGGTCCGCAAAGAGAGGCCGGAGGTCCGCAAAGAGAGGCCGGAGGTCCGCAAAGAGAGGCCAGAGGCTTGTATAGAGACACCGGAGGTCCGTAAAGGAAGAACGGAGGCCTCGGTGGACACTCCGAGACTTGTGTTCTTATATGAATCTGATAAAGAATCTGATACAGTGAGTACAAGAATTTATACAACCCCCATGCTTTGTAAGCCTTTACATTTTAAGAGTTCAACATTTGAGCGCTCCATCAATCTCACAAAACACTAATGCCATGGGGCTTACCCATGTGTACCCCGTGTGAAGGCCGTGTTTACTCACATGAAGGGTGTACAGGTATTCTGTGCAGCCAATCCCATTGATGTAAGTTGGAACTTAGCGGCTGAATGGAAACATCCACTGCTCCCAGTATGACATGCATGTGGGTGCGTGTGCATGGCCCTGAACACGGTG
Source organism: Staurois parvus (assembly GCF_062004578.1). NCBI lineage: Eukaryota > Metazoa > Chordata > Amphibia > Anura > Ranidae > Staurois > Staurois parvus. The sequence continues at coordinate 6,887 of NW_028319538.1, read as the reverse complement.
TTTGGGGGGGGGGGACACCCGCACCACACGAATGTCATATTGGGATCAGCGGCTGTGTCTTTGCAGCCGCTGTATCCCAATTGACATCCATGGGACTGCCAGCACGGGGATGCACAGGCCCTCATACAGGGTATGCATTGATATGTCCCGTGTAAATGAGGCCTTGGATGAGGGCTTGACAAATCCCAGTCGCCATGGTGACTAGAAATCGCGTTCTGGCACCTGGGCTTTTGTCAGCCCATTCACAGTTACATAGTTAGTCTGGCTGAAAAAAAGAAAAAAGTCCATCTAGAGAAAAACCATAGAGAGAAAAAAAAAAAAGTTATCCTATACCCACAGTTGATCCAGAGGAAGGCAAAAAAAAAAAACAGCATTCATTTATATACCGTATTTTTCGCTCCATAAGACGTACCTAGGTTTTAGAGGCGAAAAACAAGAAAAAAAAATATTCTAAACCAATGGACTGCAGACATAGTACAGGAGATGACCAGAGACTGCAGACACGGTACAGGAGATGACCAGAGACTGCGGACACGGTACAGGAGATGACCAGAGACTGCGGACACGGTACAGGAGATGACCAGAGACTGCGGACACGGTACAGGAGATGACCAGAGACTGCGGACACGGTACAGGAGATGACCAGAGACTGCGGACACGGTACAGGAGATGACCAGAGACTGCGGACACGGTACAGGAGATGACCAGAGACTGCGGACACGGTACAGGAGATGACCAGAGACTGCGGAAACGGTACAGGAGATGACCAGAGACTGCGGAAACGGTACAGGAGATGACCAGAGACTGCGGACACGGTACAGGAGATGACCAGAGACTGGGGACACGGTACAGGAGATGACCAGAGACTGGGGACACGGTACAGGAGATGACCAGAGACTGCGGACACGGTACAGGAGATGACCAGAGACTGCGGACACGGTACAGGAGATGACCAGAGACTGCGGACACGGTACAGGAGATGACCAGAGACTGCGGACACGGTACAGGAGATGACCAGAGACTGCGGACACGGTACAGGAGATGACCAGAGACTGCGGACACGGTACAGGAGATGACCAGAGACTGCGGACACGGTACAGGAGATGACCAGAGACTGCGGACACGGTACAGGAGATGACCAGAGACTGCGGACACGGTACAGGAGATGACCAGAGACTGCGGACACGGTACAGGAGATGACCAGAGACTGCGGACACGGTACAGGAGATGACCAGAGACTGCGGACACGGTACAGGAGATGACCAGAGACTGCGGACACGGTACAGGAGATGACCAGAGACTGCGGACACGGTACAGGAGATGACCAGAGACTGCGGACACGGTACAGGAGATGACCAGAGACTGCGGAAACGGTACAGGAGATGACCAGAGACTGCGGAAACGGTACAGGAGATGACCAGAGACTGCGGACACGGTACAGGAGATGACCAGAGACTGGGGACACGGTACAGGAGATGACCAGAGACTGCGGACACGGTACAGGAGATGACCAGAGACTGCGGACACGGTACAGGAGATGACCAGAGACTGCGGACACGGTACAGGAGATGACCAGAGACTGCGGACACGGTACAGGAGATGACCAGAGACTGCGGACACGGTACAGGAGATGACCAGAGACTGCGGACACGGTACAGGAGATGACCAGAGACTGCGGACACGGTACAGGAGATGACCAGAGACTGCGGACACGGTACAGGAGATGACCAGAGACTGCGGACACGGTACAGGAGATGACCAGAGACTGCGGACACGGTACAGGAGATGACCAGAGACTGCGGACACGGTACAGGAGATGACCAGAGACTGCGGACACGGTACAGGAGATGACCAGAGACTGCGGACACGGTACAGGAGATGACCAGAGACTGCGGACACGGTACAGGAGATGACCAGAGACTGCGGACACGGTACAGGAGATGACCAGAGACTGCGGACACGGTACAGGAGATGACCAGAGACTGCGGACACGGTACAGGAGATGACCAGAGACTGCGGACACGGTACAGGGGATGACCAGAGACTGCGGACACGGTGCAGGGGATGACCAGAGACTGCTGACCTTTGGGGAGGGAGGGGGAGCGGGTACCTGAATTTGACAGGTACCCGCTCCCACTTCCGCGGAGTTGTCCTTCCTTCTTCCCGGGCCGGCTTCTGTGACAGCCGGGTGCCCACTGCGCATGCGCGAGAAGCGCTGCGCTTTGTGAATGGTCCGGCGCCTTCTGGGACCTGTCATGGTTCCCAGAAGACACCGGACCATTCACAAAGCGCAGCGCATGCACAGTGGGCACCCGGCTGTCACAGAAGCCAGCGCGGGAAGACTGCAACGCTGGAGCGAGGAACAGGTAAGGCCCTGCAGGAGAGAACAGCTGAGCGGCCGGCCCGGTATTCTGACATGGTGGCGGGAGAAATACCGGACCGGCCGCTTTATATTCGCTCCATAAGACGCACTGACATTTTCCCTCCGTTTTTGTGGGGAAAAAAGTGCGTCTTATGGAGCGAAAAATACAATAGTTAGTATAGGGGTTGTTTTATCTACATTTAGCCGTGCTCACTTGTCAGGAGAAGGCGTTCAGGCCGCCCGATTGCTTCCACACACGCCAGTAAAGTTCCCTCCCTAGTGGAGCACGGGAGATTTGCAGGGTCTTTTTTTTTTTTTTTTTATTGAGACGCTGCATGTCTCACAAAAGAGAACCTGTCACCAACAAATCATCACATAGGGGACTTTTTGTCCCTCGTGATGGAAAAAAAAAAAGTTAACTTAAAAAATTGTTTTTTTTTGTAATTGCCAGAAATTAAAGTTACATCCAAGCATGTAAAATCCTATACCCCCCCCCCCCCCCATACATATACAAATGTAAGCACATGTGCGGGGGAGTCCGCATGAAAACAGTGATTACACGTTACATACCAGATTCCCTTGATAAAGTCACGTGATTGGTGACGAAACGCATTGGGGAGGAGCGTGCTGATGACGTCAAGATCGATACAGCGGTATACTGAGCCACACCGCTCCAGGATCATCATTATAGTAAGGCAATTGCATTATACATACAGGGCCCGTGCTTTGCCTTGCATTACAGTTTGGTGACAGTTGGGAGCCTGTAGTGGGTTGACTGGTCTATGCTGCTGTGGACGACACGGCCATCTTGTGCCTTAAGATGTACATTACTGGATGCTCCTCATACCTGGTGCGGTTGTGTACCTGCTGAATGCGGTTATCTGCAGGGGGCAACCTTGGAGTTAATCTTCATCAAGTTGAACTTCAGAGTCCAGTACGTTTGGGACCAAATGTATAATGTGAGGTCACACTGCTGGAGGTGAGTAGATTGACCCCCAGTTCACACCCATGTGGCCGTGCGGGCCGCGTTTTGCAAAGGCACGAGAGCCCATTCATTTGGATGGACTCCCGTGCCCGTGACACGCAGGGAAAGAAGTCCCTGCACTTCTTTTGAAACCGCAGCCCTCACGAGAACCTCGGTTCCCAGTACCGTTGCGTTTTCCAGTGCGGGCGGCGTGCCATTAGAACTAAAGGCACCTCCCGCGGGTCTGCATGTCTCTGTGCGGGTGGTGCGACTGCACAGATTTTCATGTGGATCCGCAGCGGCACCAACCGCACAGATGTGAACCGCGGGTGATGGTGGAGGAGAGTTTGCACTTGAATCCTGTGATACCTGCACACGGTGCTCGTTATCTCAAGGAGGGTCCACAGCAGAACACCAACTGATTGGACTTTGGTTTATATAATAATACTTTTTTTTTTTTTTTTTTTTTTAGTTCACTGTCCTGTGTTTTTGCTTTCGTTATAATCTATAGGGGTTGTGCATTTTTTGATTTTGTAGCGCAGCACATTTTTTTACGTTTACATTATTACACGTTACACATCGCCAGAGGGAGGGCCATAATTCTAGCACCAAACCACCTCCGTAACGCTAAACTCATGACCTATAGGGGGCTTTTAAAGCGTCGCCTAAAGAAAATATAGGAATCTGAAGTTTGGCTCCTTTTTTTTTTTTTAGCTGGCTCCTAGATTCAAAGCACATTAGTCCATCCTATCTTACATGGTCTGAAACTGACTTACAGTCTGACTGTTTGGATTTCCAGATATGTGTTGTGTTATGGCCTGCCTAATTGGGTATAGGTTGTGTAGACCACTTGGAAGGGAGTATTTTTGCTTGTGGTGGAGGGGAAGATGTGTGTCCCGACCCCCGCGTGTTGCGCACTCCCGACCCCCGCGTGTTGCGCACTCCCGACCCCCGCGTGTTGCGCACTCCCGACCCCCGCGTGTTGCGCACTCCCGACCCCCGCGTGTTGCGCACTCCCGACCCCCGCGTGTTGCGCACTCCCGACCCACTCCTGACATCAACCCCTGGTTACGTTGTGTATCCTCGTCATTTGTACAATAACTCATGGAGTCTCTATAAAGACCTATGGCCTACCAGTCCCTTGTACAAGCCCAACGCAGAGCAAAACAAGTGGCGCCAGGACACCCTCAACAAGAGCTGCATTTCAGAGGTTTCCTTTAACACGGAGTTCAGCCATAACACGTCCAGTGACAGCGAAGGGAGTATTTTTGCTTGTGGTGGAGGGGAAGATGTTTGTCCCGACCCCCGTGAGCCGCGTGTGGCGCACTCCCGACCCCCGTGAGCCGCGTGTGGCGCACTCCCGACCCCCGTGAGCCGCGTGTGGCGCACTCCCGACCCCCGTGAGCCGCGTGTGGCGCACTCCCGACCCCCGTGAGCCGCGTGTGGCGCACTCCCGACCCCCGTGAGCCGCGTGTGGCGCACTCCCGACCCCCGTGAGCCGCGTGTGGCGCACTCCCGACCCCCGTGAGCCGCGTGTGGCGCACTCCCGACCCCCGTGAGCCGCGTGTGGCGCACTCCCGACCCCCGTGAGCCGCGTGTGGCGCACTCCCGACCCCCGTGAGCCGCGTGTGGCGCACTCCCGACCCCCGTGAGCCGCGTGTGGCGCACTCCCGACCCCCGTGAGCCGCGTGTGGCGCACTCCCGACCCCCGCGTGTTGTGCAGTCCCGACCCACTCCTGACCCCCCTGCACCGTGCATTATATACTGCAATTTCCACTCTCACATTGTAATATGTATAGCCAGCTTAAACCTGACCCCAGCAGATATAAAGGGCACAAATGAACTCATCTCTGTAATGCAGTAATACAGGTTTTAAAGGGTTAGTTCATCTTTACCGAAGAAAACTACCTATGTAGTTAAGGGGCAACTATAGATAAAAACACACTGTATAGCTTTGGCTAAGTTGGATGATGCTTTTGCTATAGGTATAGGCCATTTATGTACCTCCCGAAGCCTGACTGAGAAACTCCCAGAGGTGACATCATCCCGCTCTGCCTTGTTGCCAGGACGTTGTTAAGACACTCCCAGCCAGTACTGCTCACCTCCACCATCACTGGAGAGCGCTCTCAAACCCCCACACATGTGTTGTCCACTATCTCCTCTGATTCATCAGGGGAGAGAGCGAATGTGAAGGTTGATTGGCAACAAGTTTCTCTTTGTGCCGTATTCATACCAAATGGGACTAGCCCTAATGAACCCCCTCCCCCCCTTTCCTCCTAAAAGCCTGACCATGACTGGTTCTCTTTAACTTTGTGTCTTGGAATAGGGAGATAATCCGGAAAAGGATCTGTCTATAGGAAGTGACTTCTCTGACATAGAAGATATGGGCACGTTGGCCAGATTTTCTCAGGAAGACGAGCCTCTCCCGGGCTGTCCCATGGAAGACCGCACAGCTGGGACATCAACCCCTGGTTACGTTGTGTATCCTCGTCATTTGTACAATAACTCATGGAGTCATTATAAAGACCTATGGCCTACCAGTCCCTTGTACAAGCCCAACGCAGAGCAAAACAAGTGGCGCCAGGACACCCTCGACAAGAGCTGCGTTTCAGAGGTTTCCTTTAACGCGGAGCTCAGCCATAACACGTCCAGTGACAGCGACGGCGAGATTCAACCGCGACGGGACAGATCGCGATCCTTTGATACAATGTGGACGTCGGATGACAAAAGGAAAGCTGCACGAAGGACGTTGGAGATTTTTCCCACCGACGATTCCAGCACCCCAAAGTTCCTGCGCGACGGCTTCATAGACACTCACTGCCACCTGGACATGCTCTTTGCGCGGCTGCAGCATAAGCGTTCGTTCGCCGATCTCCGCAGGCAGTACGCCTCCACCTTCCCCTCGGAGTTTCAGGGCTGCATCACGGATTACTGCGACCCCCCGCACGTTAGAGAGACTTCCTTGGCGGCACGTGCTGAACGAGAACCTGGTCTGGGGGGCGTTCGGGTGTCACCCTCACTTCGCACAGTACTACACCGACCAACTACAGGAGGAGATGATGCAGGCTATGCGGCACCCCAAAGCGATCGCTTATGGGGAGATGGGCCTGGATTACTCCCACAAATGTTCCACGACCGTCCCGGATCAGCATGCCGTAAGTCTAAATGGTTATTTGCATCTTGAGCGGTACGATAGGTAAGAAAGAGAGCACAGGATACTGGAGTCAGTTAACCTCTTGGCGCTAGCCGAACGCAAATGTCCGGCGTCTGGGCCTAGACGCTGAGTGGCCGCACATTTGCGTTCTGTTAAAAAAAAAAAACCTGCTGAGAGCGCTCGCCCTGCATGCTCCCAGCACACGTACTCATGGAAAGTTCCCGATCTCCTCTTTTGATCGGGACCTTTTCCGATCATGTGACCGCCGTGAGGGTGTGTCACAGCAGTCACATGACCCTAAACCCTGCCCCGCCTACCGGCTTCTGAAACCCTTAAAGCCCGGGAAGCGCTGGTGCCAAGGGGTTAACCTTTTTGCTGCTAGGCCAGTATATCATACGGGGGTTTTA